>NC_084828.1:165483570-165786601 GCF_033115175.1 Lepus europaeus | reverse complement strand
GTGTTCTTGGTTGCATTTCAACGGCTAAATTCCCCATGTCAAGCTTTCAGTTCTGATAGCTCTGAACATAAACTCTTCTGCTTTCAGAAATAGTAATTGTCTCTAAATTCCGTGTTTGTTGAAGGATCCTTTATGTTCAACAAATGCACAATATGAAGCCATCTTCCAAACGTTGATGGAAAATTCATATTCTGAAAAAACTATACATGGATTTCAATGATATTTTTCACGATAATAAATTTATCTTTTAATTCCATTTTCCATGAACTTTTTGAAGTACCCTTGTATTTTATTAGTAAATATTAGTATCATGATATAAAAGTGCAGAATATTTTGAGATATCTCTATGCATGCATATTTGAATATGTTAACAGGAAAAGGTATTTTTTATTAAGCAAGTGTCTAATTTTAATTTATTTATACCAAAATAAATGATAAATTTATGATCTTTGTTATCAGCCTCTGATATGCCGGACTAATTTCTCTTGCTTTTTTCCCATCTCCAAATTTCAGTCTTGTAAGTATCTCTTGGAGCCATCCAATCCTCTTTATTCCAAATGTCATTGTCTTAGTTCAAGCCTTTGGCAATCATGCTTTACCTCCAATCCATCCTCAACTATACTATCATGTATTTCTACAAAAATAGATTTTATCCACGCACTTATGATTAAGAACATTAAGATTCAAACACACTTACAAGCCCTTCAAACATTTCTGGTAATCTGTAGAATACATTTCCTTAGGCTCATTCATTAACATGCTTATTTAATCATTCACCAATAGACTGAAAAGTGTCTCCCTAGCATATTAAGAGTCCTAGTAGAATTTAAGCTCCAAGAGGGTTCCGATTCTGTGTATTTTATTCACTGATGTTTGCCAAACACATGGAACAGTACTGGCATTAAGGGTGGCTTAAAAATGCTCTCAGTGGGGCCAGTGTTGTGGGAAAGCACGTTAAGTTGCCATTTGTGATGGAAGTACCCAACATGAGATTCCTGGTTGGAATCTTGTCTACTTTTTCTTTTTTTTTTTTTTTGACAGGCAGAGTGGATAGTGAGAGAGAGAGAGAAACAGAGAGAAAGGTCTTCCTTTTTGCCGTTGGTTCACCCTCCAATGGCCGCTGCGGCCAGCGCATCGTGCTGATCCGAAGCCAGGAGCCAGGTGCTTCTCCTGGTCTCCCATGCGGGTGCAGGGCCCAAGGACTTGGGCCATCCTCCACTGCACTCCCGGGCCACAGCAGAGAGCTGGCCTGGAAGAGGGGCAACCGGGATAGAATCCGGCACCCCAACCGGGACTAGAACCCGGTATGCCGTCGCCGCTAGGTGGAGGATTAGCCTGTTAAGCCATGGCGCCGGCCTTCATTTTCAATCCAGTTTCCTGCTAATGCACCTGGGAAGGCAGCAGAGGATAGCCCTAATACTTGGGTCCCTGCCACTCAGAAGTGAGTTCCTGGCTGCTGGTTTTATCCTGTCTTAGATCTGGCTATTGTGGCCATTGGGGGAGCAGATGAGTGTAGGGATGATCTTTCTTTCTCTCTTTCTAATTCTCTGTCTCTGTCACTCTGCCTTTCAAATAAATTAATGTTTAAAAAACAGGAAAAAAAATGCTTTTCTAACGAGTGAATTTGTATTGCATGCCACATAGGCCGCTTGGCATTGAGAATGCAGCAGTAAGAGCCATTACCTTTCTTTTCACAGCGCTAGCCAGCTAGGTAAACCGACATTTATGATAAATTCAGTGTGTATCTGCACGTGAGTCTGGTTTTGTTTCTGTAGTGGTATGAACCTAGAAAGAAGGATGATAGCTCATTAATTTCCATATTCTTTATTACTAAATAAGTGTTCATTAAATACATACTAAATCAAATAGCCTAAGAATACAATTAAGGCAGAATGTCTAAAGATTTTAGCAGAAAAATATGGCTCCTCAAAGATATTTAGATTTAATTCCAGGAACCTGTGACTATATCACAGTATGATAAAAAGGAATTTGTTGATGTATTATCGTTAAAGGCCTCGAGATGGGGAGATTGTACTATATTATCCAGGTTGACTCAACCTAAACATTAGCCCCTAAAAGTAGAAGAAAAAATGTGTGGGTATTTAGCATAGCAATAAGATCCCAGTTAGAACATCTGTGTTCCATTTAGAATGTCTAGACTCAAGTCCCAGTCCCCATCCCCACCTCCCCAATTCCAGCTTCCAGCTAATGCAGACCCTGGGAGACAGCAGGTGATGGCTCAAGTAGTCGACTCCCTACCAATCATGTGGGAGTTCCCAGCTCTGGTCTGTTGCTGTCCTAGCTGCTACAGACATCTCAGACACTCAATATCCTTAACCATGTGGGAAAGGAGACAAGAGTCAAGAACTGTGGAGGACTCTTGAAGCTGGGACAGCTCCCCACCGATAGCCTGCAAAAAGATGGAGACCTCTATCCTACAAAGAGGAAACTGAATCTGGCCAACAATTTGAAGACGGAAATGGGAACTCCAGAAAGAAATACCATCTTGCCAATGTGACTGTAGTCTAGTGAGACATTTACTGGATTTCTGACCTACAGAACTGTAAGACAAACTTGTGTTGTTCTCAAATACTAAGTTTGTGGCAATTTGTTACGGAAACAATTGTAAATACAGAGCGGGACGTCCAGCTTCCCGGTGCAGTCCTTTGGGGCGCGAGCGACTAACGGGCGAGTTAAAAATGGGTGATGTTGAGAAAGGCAAGAAGATTTTTGTTCAGAAATGTGCCCAGTGCCACACTGTGGAAAAGGGAGGCAAGCACAAGACTGGACCGAATCTCCATGGTCTGTTCGGGCGGAAGACAGGTCAGGCCGTTGGATTCTCCTACACAGACGCCAACAAGAACAAAGGCATCACCTGGGGAGAGGACACTCTGATGGAGTATTTGGAGAATCCCAAGAAATACATCCCTGGAACCAAAATGATCTTCGCTGGCATTAAGAAGAAGAATGAAAGGGCAGACTTGATAGCTTATCTCAAAAAAGCTACAAATGAGTAATAGTTGGCCACTGCCTTATTTATTACAAAACAGCAATGTCCCGTGACTTTTTTTATGTGCACCATAATTTAATTCTCATACACCAGAATTCAGATCATGAAAAAAAAAAAAATTGTAATTGTAAATACAGAGGACTGGCCAAAGTAAACCTCTGTCTTGAGCTCCCACAAATATAAGAAAATGATTATTTTTGAAATGCCAGCAATATAATGTCTGTGTTTTCTAGCAAAGGATGTGCACCTCTAGAAGATTAGCCATATTTCAAAACAAAACAAAAATATTGTATAAAACTACAAGCTAAATGAAACCATTTTCCAAAATGGTAATGGCTCATTGCATCATCAAAACTCATATCCTTTTACTATTTGCTTTCTACAAATTCTTCAAGCAAGCTTTTTAATCAAAATGGTGGCATTTTCTAATTCTTGCAATGGTGTTTCATATGCTCACAGTGGTCCCGGTCACCCTTGGAACTAGGAATGAATATGCGTTGCCTTCTTATGATATTAATACACAAAGTAGATGGCAGCCAGGTACAGAAAAGCAAAACGCTACATTAAGCCCTGGTTTTGCAAGGGTTAAACGGTGAACATGAAAGTGGTCTCTGTGTTCCACTCTCAGGAAATCATGTGGAAACAACAAATCCCTGTTCCAAATCACTGGAAGATGATTTCAGAGGTTTCAACCACCCAGCTATGGTGCACACTCCACCTTTTCTCAAGCTAGTCACGAGTGTGAAAAATTAACTCAGACAACCTCAGCCTCTATGTGTGAACTTCCCTCCAGAATCTGTGTGCCATGAATCTGTGCCCAGGGCTTCAGTGATGTTCCTCAGACTTTGCCCTGAGCTTTCATTTGCTATCTGTTCAAGGCTGGTCTAACAGGAGCCTCTCTGCTACACTGGAAGCAGGCTCCTACCAGCCTCACCTTGTCCAGTGAGTCCTGGAGCTACTGGTTGTCCCAGATACGTTAGTCACAAAGGGCTCCATCTTAAACTCCAAATTCCCTCATGAGTACATATTTAACCCTTTACCCTGGAATACCCTCCAGGTCAGCATTTGCACTGAACTAAAGTATTCTGCCTTTAATAACAACAAAATTATTAAAATAGTCGCCATAGATGTAAGACACATTTGCAAGAAAATTGCATCTTCCAGAAAACAAATCAAGACTAAGAAGGACTCAGGAGATAGTAGGAAAAGTTTGCTTCCATAGCTATCTACCTCTTACCCAAGGAGAGCATTACAACTTCGAAGACACCCTGGGGACAATAACCTATTTCTATGTTAATTATGATAATGCTCTGCCTAAGCACTCTTTTGTTGAAATTTAATCCCATTTTCTCTCATCTTGTTCTTTGTATAAATTGATAGTGTGTTCCTTTATTCCTTAAAATTACCCTTTATATACTTCAAGAGAATTAGGAAATCACCTCTTAGCTCTATCTTCCAGACTGAGTAACCTCAATTCCTCTTGCTCCAATCATAAGTACGATTTTACTTCATTTTAATCATTCGATTTGCCCTCCTTCACTCTGAACAGCATTCCAAATCACTTTTGGAAAATAAGCCTTATCCTATGACCCAACAATCTCACTGCTAGGTACATACTCAAGAGGAGTGAGTGCTTATTCCACACAAAGACTTCTGGCAAAAGTGCTCTTAACACCTTGAACTCAAGTGTCTATCCCTGTGTCCACGGGGGTGGGAGGTGTGGAAGTGGGGTGGAAATTGTGGAGACAGGATAAAGATGAGGTAACTTCCTTGGGGGAGGGGGGTTGAAATGCTCTATGCCTTGATTTGAGTGGTAGGAATGTGGTCCGTATCTGTGAAAACTCATCACTTTGTGTCTGTGCATATATAATGATACATAAATATTTATGTGTATAGAATGTACACAGATACAGATGCATGTGTATGGATACATTCATTGCACTAATGTGAGTCTGCAAATCAAAGCCAAAGATTGTTTCACCAAGAAGGCTCTCACTGATGAAAGACACCAGACCAAACCTGCAGCCTCCCTGGCTGCTTTGTGCATGACAGAATAGACTGACTTTCTAACAGCAATAGACAAAAAAAAAAAAAAAAAAAAAGGCTCAGGCCTTACAAAAACATCTGCAAGACAACAGGTGGGAAAGTCCATCTGATGGGAGGACGCCATCCACAGGTGCTCGATATAGTGTCTGCAGATGACAGATAAGTTATGAGAAAGCTCAGTGGTGAAATGTGTCAACTTGACTGAATGCGATCTCTCTGGGAGCCTGACCTAAAAACACCAGGTTGCAGTTCCTACAAATACAGAAAAAAGAACAATGCTTGGAGATAGAGGTAGCACTGAATATATATCAATCTCATATTGACTTCTACCAAGCTGTATGACCCTATGACATTTTGTTAACCTATGAAATGTTTGCCTCATCAGGAAACTGAATAATGTCATAGCCTTTTCTAAGAATTAAGGGAAATGATGTATAGGAAGTGCTTAGACAGTTGTTGGAAGACAAAATAATACTATCTTGAAATTTGCATTTGTGTAAATACTTTTTAATAAATTATTTAGAGAGAGAGAGAGAAAGAGAGCTCTTGTAAGCTGGTTCATTCTTCAAATGTGGTAATAACCATGGATGGCCAGGATGAACCTGGGAACCTCAGTCCAGGTGTTCCATTTGGGTGGCAGGATCCCAACTCTGTGAATTGTCACAGCTGCCCCCTAGAATCTGCATTATAAAGCTGGAATTAGAAGTAGAGTCAATTCCAGATACTCCATTAAGGGACACAGACATATTAAACACCTCTCATCTGTATACATTTTATGAAAGAATTATAAGCTTAATTATTATTTACTAATTTGATAAGCCTTCTTACAAGAAATCCTAGATTCTACAAAGAGTTAGTATTATCATAAACACTAAATGAATGTTGGTTAGAACTTAGATCTGACATGAATATGAGAATTTGATGGACCCTCTAGGAGCCAGTCAACTTCAATTTGGGACATGGTTAATGACCAAACTCAGCTCAAGCCAACCTTCTGTTAATTCTAGTATCTGGCCACAAGTGAGAACAGATGTTAGTGCTTGAAAGGACCACTGCACGTCTCCATCCAAACCAGAGAAATGACTCAAACTATGGCCTTCTTGCTATGGGCCAGTTCTATCACCATGCATAAAGAACAGAATGTCTTATCCCTAGAGAAAACTCAGGAGACTCCAGAAATGGCTGGCAGGAATGACTTGAAAGAAGTAACTCAGGACAGCACTGAGATTGCACAACTGAGCTGTTTTCATTCATTCATTTTCATTTTGCTACACCCCTACCCTTACCCAAATTTAAGCATCTGGCCCGTGACCAATAAAAGAACTGCTTGTCACTGCTGTTTGTCCAAAACTCATCTGCATAGTTACCTATCTGCTGGAGAGAGTATGACTGTGGCTTTGGATCCTGCAGGCATCAGTGACAAGAAGGAATACCTAGATTCTACTGAGCAGCTAAGTATGTCCTCCAAAGTGAGTCCATTGGATTTTTGTACTCTCTTCACCTCCTGACATCTGGACATCTGGTCTTTTGTCCGAGACTCTTAACTGACTTTCACAAGGAAAATATTTCTTCCCAATTTTTTCAAGGTGATATTTTCTAATAAAATATTTTACTGAACATCCACTCAGGGTTTTTTATAACATTCTCCCACAAAGTGCTAGATGAAGAGATATTTTAGGAGAAAAACATCTTGAGACCCAGAAAATTAAGCATATAATATAGATTCCACATGTGCACATCATGACAGGAGTCAGCCCTATGGCTTTAGAGAATAACTACAAACTGATGACTTAAACTCCAACCCAGCCTTCTCCTCCAAATTCCAAACTCAAGTGATGATAATAGCTAAAGATAGTGATTAACGTACCCAGTGCCATGTATTTATATATGGATATTAATCTACTTATAGATCTATATCTGTCTGTATAGATCTCTCTCTGTCTATATATCTACCTATTGATATATATCTGTCTACATATCTGCATGTTTATATTGGTAATTATAAATCTGGTAAGAAATATAGATCTTTGGATACATGACATTGAATAATAGATATCATGGATATAATTAACATATATATATCAATTAATATAATGATTTAACTATAAGACTAGTAATATCATCATTTTAAAGATTGAAATTGGAAGTTTAAAGGGCACTGAGGCATTTTCAAAGTAACACAGCAAGCCAGTAAACCACCAAAGCAGGAATTGAACCCAGACAATTGGTTTTCATCGCCACTGGTGTTCTTCATAACTCTGCTCAGATGCCTAATAAACATTTCCAACTAAGATGCCTAAAACTCACCTCCTGGTTATTTTAAAAAGACTCGGTCTACCCCCAGTCTTTCTCATTACTCTAAATGATGACTCCTTCTTTCCATCTATTCGGGTCATAGAATTTGGAATAATCTTTTACACTTTCGATTCTAAGATATTAACCTAATCACTTCTATCGTTAATACCATCCAGTATCTGGCCATTTGTCACTGCCTTTATGGCTACCACTTCAGACTGAGCCATCTTCCTGTCCACCTGGATTGCCAAATCTCAAACAGCCTAGCTGCTCCCACTTTTATTCTCCTAAAATCTATTCTCCAAGAACAGTCACACTTATCTTTCTGAAGTCAGATCATATCACTCATTTGATCTCTACTGTTTCCCATATTGTTCAGAGTGAAGCCAAAGCCCCAGTAATGGCATATAATGTAAAATCTCATCTTCCCTCTTACCACAACTATTTCTCCCATTTTGTTACCACAGCACATCACCTTCACACTCTCTGCCACATGCCTTTGTGCTGTTTTTCGAATACTCCAGGTATAATCCTATCTCAAAGCCTCTGCATGGAATATTTCTTTAATCTGGAAAATTCTTTCCTTCTATTCTTATGGCTCATTTCCTTATGTCCCATAAGCCCCCCCCCCTTTTAAGATTTCTTTTATTTATTTGAGAGGTAGTGTTACAGACAGTGAGAGGGAGAGACAGAAAGAAAGGTCTTCCTTCCGTTGGTTCACTCCCCAGATGGCCGCAATGGCTGAAGCTGTGCCGATCCGAAGCCAGGATCCAGGATCCAGGAGCTTCTTCCTGGTCACCCATGTGGGTGCAGGGGCCCAAGCACTTGGGCCATTGTGTACTGCTTTCCCAGGCCATAGCAGAGAGCTGGATTGGAAGAGGAGTAGCCGGGACTTGAACCGACTAGTTATTGGAATAACTATATGGAATGCCGGCACCACAGGCAGAGAATTAACCTACTGCGCCATGGTGCTGGCCCCATCCCATAAGTCTTGATCAGTTATCATATTCTCAATGAACCCCACCCTCTCTGAGTGTAAATTTATATCCTGTCCTCCACTTTTTTATTTTAACGAAGTGTTTATTTATTTGAAAGGCAGAGTTCCAGAGGCAGAGGCAAGAGAGAGAGAGAGAGAGAGAGAGAGAGAGAGAGAGAGAGGTCTTCCATCTGCTGGTTCACTCCCCAAATTGCCATGAAAGCCGGGGCTGGGCTGATCTGAAGCCAGGAGCCAGGAGCTTCTTCCGGGTCTCCCACGTGGGTGCAGCAACCAAAGAAGTTGGGCCATCTCCTGCTGCTTTCCCATGAACATTAGCAGGGAGCTGGATCAGAAGTGGAGCAGCCAGGACTTGAACCAGTGTCCATATGGGATGCCTGCGCTGCAGGTGGCGGCTTTACCTGCTACACCATCGCACCCACCCCACCCCCATCCTCCACTTTTACCCAACTCCCTTTCCCTACTCTACTTCTTCCATTCTCTAGCTTTTATTACTTTCTATTTCAACATGTTTATTTTTTTAGTGACAGCTTCCCCTTACTAGAGCACAAATACCATGAAGTCTTGAAATAATTTTGTTATTGCCAGCTTCTAAGCCCCTTCAGTGGCAACAGTCTGCTAGAATACTAATCTATTAAAGGCTCTGAGAAGTTCTCTGTAAAGGCTCTGAGAAGTTCTCTGTAAAGTTTCTGTGTAATTTTTTGTTTAATATAAAATTTCTCAAACTGATTAATCACAAGCCCCACTTTTTCTCCCATAAAACACCCATTTGAATCTCATGATGTTAGCCCTTCAAGTGAAGGAGTTTGGTGGTAGCTGTTGTGAATGATACAAGAAAAGAATGTCAGATGGTAGTTAGCTTTCCAAAAATAGTCAAAACCACCCAGGATGTCATTCAGCAGAATTTAAGCTGATGCACATAGAACCATCAAATAACTACCTCTGGTGTTTGGATATTACTTGTAGTATGCTACCAAATGGGAAAACACCAAATAAGATTTTCCACACACAGTTACCATCTTGGCCAAATTAATCTCCATAGAATTTTATAAATGATCAAATAGTGCACCCAATGTGAGTGATGTTTATATAAAAGTTTTACATTAACTCCCCAGTCAATTAAAGGAAGGGATTATCCACAAGAAGCAGCAAACAAGCAAAGACAAAAAAGTGATATATGTTGATAAGACAGTGTATTTAATCCATTCTTAAACAGGCAGGAAATGTGGTTTAAACTTCAAATATATCATACTAACACTCAGGGAAAATATAAGAAAAAGAACTTTGGGCCAAGGACTTGAATTTCAACTGTGGTTTATGGGGTTTTGGCAAGTCATTTCGGCGGGGCTTTAATTTCTTTATCTATGAAACACGGGGGCAGAAGCAGGCATTATGGCATAGCAGGTTAAGCCTTTACCTGCAATGCTGACATCCCATGTGGGTGCTGGTTCCAGACCTGGCTGTTCCATTTCCAATACAGCTTCCTGTTAATGTACCTGGGAAAGCAGTGGCTAATGGCCCAAGTGCTTGGGCCCTTGTACCCATGTGGGAGAACTGGAAGAAGCTCTAAGCTCCTAGCTTTGGTCTGGCCAATGCCTAGCTGTTGCAGCCATTTGGGAGAGTCAACCAGGAGTTAGAAGATTTCTCTCTCTCTCTCTCTCTCTCTCTCTCTCTCTCTCTCTCTCTCTCTCCTTCTTTCCCTCTCTCCCTCTCCTTCTCTTTCTCTTTCTCTCCATATCTCTCCTCTCTGTGTAACTCTGCCTTTCAAATAAACAAAAAAATAAATCTTAAAAAAAAAATGGATGCTGGAATAAGTCTCAGATTTGCTTCAGTTGTAAATTTCTTTACTATTTCTCTTCTTTAGTGAGACCCCCATGCTCATCTCCTCTACACATGTCCATCAGCCTGGGACCCCTTTGCCATGTTTCTGTCTTCACTTTCCTAAGGATTCCCTACCTCCGATGAGCTTCTTTCTGGACTTTTTACTCCCAGCCTCGTCCCCTGAATCCAGCTGTGCACCAATCTCAGGCCTCTGTTCCTGCAAAGATTGCACTTGATGTCTGCTACTCTCCCCAGTCCACACTGCTCAGGTCTTCTCCTGTGTCCTCCCCAACTTGCCTACTATCGTGAGTCCTCGGTCTCAGATCACCACTTCTGAGATCCTCCAGCAACTCCTACCTCACTGCTGTGTACTGATCCTCTACATCCCTTCCTGGCTGTTCCTCCCACAAAAATACTAGTAACCTTCTGGACCCCAAGACCTTTTTTCAAGTCCAGGCTCCTGTTCAAGGGTGAGGTTGAAATGGACAGTCTCAGAGACCTTAGGGTCTCCACATTCAGATTACCCAGTGAAGCTTTGCCCCAGCAAGAATTCCCCACTTTCTTTAAATTTTAAATAGAAATGTGACAAATGATGATAACTACAAATATTTTTGGTAGGTTTTTAGACACAGATCACAATGATTAAATGCCTTCTCCCATGTTCCTGTGATAATTGCTTATGTATGTGTGTGTGTGTTGTGTGTGTGTGTGTGATTTAAGCTATTAAGGTTCAATGATATAAGAACATATCATTTCAATGTCTATGAACAAGCTTTGTGGGTTAAGCAATGGAAATTTTGGAGTTTTGTTTCAGCATAATACAGCTAGGTTAAGGTACCAAACAGGTAATTCTCCTCATTCAGATGCACGAAAGAAGGAAACGCTACAAGTGGTTACTGAGCATACTTCAGAATTTTCAAAAAATCAGATTAATTTTCAATAAATATTTTGATGTAACTCTCCTGGGAGCAAACTTTTGCATGATTAGTTATTTGAAATGTATTTTATGGTGACCAGTAGAAATGCAAACTCTATGGTTTGGAACCACTGCTAAATAAAAAGGGGGGGAAAGAAATTATGAAAAACCATTGTAATCCATAAACTGTACTTTGGAAAATTATATTTACTAAATAAAATTTTAAAAAAATTTAAAAAATAAATTTATGGGAGGAAGTTTGGCAGATAAAAGAAAAAAAAAGAAATTATGGAATAGAAGACTTCTAAAATAATTTCTGGAAAACAATGTTTTACCTCATTGACCTCAAAGCATTCTCCTGAAATACCCAAATGTCAATGAATAAATCACTACTTTGTTATATAATAGATAGCATTGCCAAAGATAAGAATATATCCTTTTTTATGCTCCTTGAAACAAAATTATTTTTCTTTTGTTGATAAAATGAATGATGATCTTCTTTTTCCCCAAATTAAATTAATGAGAAGAATCCAGCAGATTTCACACACAACTTTCCACAAGTCTTAGTTCCTATATTCTCAGGAAACAATGTGAGATTCACTGACATAAATTCCTTTATCAGAAAATACTAATTATTAGTGAATTTTCTAGAGGAGTAAAAGTTTTGTTTTATCTATTAAATGCCAGAAAAGGGTGAAAGTGCTAACAGTAGCTTTAAAAGGTTCACTATACACTGACTCCTTTAAAACAAAAACCCATGTTATTTATTGTTACTTAATTCTAGAGAATAATATTGATTTTGTAATGGTTGTATTTATAAAATAAAAAGAATAATGTTATGTTTTATTATAAAATAAAAAGAATAATAGCATAATGAGATAATTAAAAGTGACTAATCATAAAAGATTGGTGAAAACAAAACCAAAGAATAGCTAAATCAATGGAAAGACATACCATGTTCATGGATTATAAGACCCAAAATATTATAAGGATGCCATTTTATTCAAAACCAATCTATAGTTTAATACACATTTATCAAAACTTCCAGTAGGATTTTAAAATTAGAATTTACAAGCCAATTTTAAGATGTGTATGAAATGCAAAGGAATTAGAAAAGGCAAGACAAAATAAGAGAAAAGTCAGAAAAATCATGTTACTTTCAAGAAATATAGTTATAACTATCAAGACAATGTGTTGCTATAGAAATATAATACTTATATATTAGTGTATTATAATATCAATATATTTCTCTATATATTTTCTATTATCTAGAGAAAGAGAGAGATATTAGTGGAGCACAGAACAGGGTCCAGAATTAAACTCCCATTCACATCATGAGTTGATTTTCAACTAAGGTAGAAACTGAAATGAATGGAGAAAAGATTGTCTTTTCAACAACTGGAATGGTGCTGAGTCAATCATACATACACATGCAGAAAATTAACTTTGACCCTTATCTTGCACCCTGTGCAAAAATGAGCTACATATAAAAAAACACAAATCTATGAAGTTTCTCTAGGAATACATAGGAGAAAATGCTTTTTTCTTAATTACAATACCAAAAGTATAAAACATAGAAAAGAAAATATGATGATTAGACTTTCTCAAAATTAAGGAATTTCTATCTTTTAAAAAATACTATTAAAAGACTGAAATGGCAGTCACAGATAAGAAGGAAATATTCACAAATCATATATATGATAAACTTGTATCTAGAATTTGTAAGAAATTCTAAAACTTTGACAATAAACAAACAAGGAGGAAATAATTTAAACAGACTCTTCACCAGAGAAGACATGTAGATGCAAAAAGGCACACAAATATCTCTTCAACATCAATAGCTTTTAGGGAAAGATTATTTTTTTTAAAAAAAGAAACCCAGAGTAGGCCACCATCACACATCTGTCAGAGGAACCAGGGTGGGGGTTGAGGGGGTGGCAAACACAGCCAAAGAACAAGTACCAATTGTTGGTGATGAAGCAGAGCACCTGACACTTTCAGACTTTGCCGAGAAATGAAAAATGCTGAAACTACCCTGAGAAAATGTTTGGCAGTTTCTCATAAAGCCAAGCATATGACCCAGAAATCCCAATCCTAGGCATTTACACAAGGGAAATTAAAAAATTATGATTACATAAAGCTTGCACAAACATGTTTGCAGCAGACTTGTTTGTAATTGCAAAAATCTGGAAGCAATCCAAATGTTTCTCAATTTTGCAATGGATTTTTCAAAATGATGATAAATCCATGCAGTAGAGCATTACCCAGCAGTAAAAAGGAATAAACTACGGACACATGCAATGACATAGATACATTTTAAATATATACAGTAAATAAAAGAATCCATAGTCAAAATGTTATATATAGTTTCATTATTTAATATGATTTCATTTACCTGACATTCTAGGAGTAAAATGAAGGAAGCTGATATTACTATTTGGAAAGATAATAAAAGGATATAAATGAAAAGGGTAATAAGTGCTAGACCTTGAAAAGAACCTAAAATAAGATTATAAAAAGCAAGTGCACCATAAGCCAATTTATTTTTCTAAATCATGAAAATTTACTTGGATGATTTAATAAAAACTGCTCCGCTCTTTAATCCATGGAATATATATGGACAGATTACAAACTAACATTGGTTAATCCTTTAAGAGTCTTACTATGAAAATGTCTTATCACTATGAAAAAGCTACATTGTTACATATTACTTTTGAAAACCGGGAAAGGTATAGTAATCAAAGTACAGTATAGAAGGTGAAGAGATTTGAGAGAAGTACTGAGCATTAGACAGGAACTATCTGATGATGCTCTTTTTCTTATCGGGGCCCTTCTCTGACACTGTGCATCCACACCTCAATATACACAGGATCACTGCAAACAGAAGGTGAGGAGTGAGGAGAAAGGACAGAGCATTCTTCAACACAGAAAGGAAACTGCACAATCAAAAAGCCTCATCTCTGCTCCAAAGGTAGCCATTATCCTGCAGCCGCTCCCATTTTTATTGGATTTTTAAAAACATTTGCAAGTATGGATTATTCAGTATCTAAAAAAAAAAGTACAATACTCCATGTATAATATAAATGCTGCTCATAAATAAATAAAAAACAAGATCCAGGAATATATTTGCTTTTCACATTAGGAAATCAGGTTGCAATATTTTACCTAGTCAAGAATTCACTAGAAAATGAAATGAAACTCTGAGGAATAAAAAATAAAAAGTCTCTTCTTTCTAACCTCCAGTATTTATAATACTCTTCAAAAATCTTAAATATTGTGTAACCATGATGACTGAATTCACAATTTGGTTTCAGTCCCGTATTTAAAGAAAAATCCCTGAGTGGTTTCCCAGCTTACGTTCAATTCATGGAAAAATTGTCTGTGTTACTATTGGAGTATTTTTCCTACAAATTCTTTTACTTGAAGAAATCTCCAAGAAACTGTCACCCGGCACCCTGATCAAGGGAACTATAAATCCCCCCATGATGTGCCACTGTGTTAGTTGGCACCGGCTTGGATGGTAGACATTTTACATCACTGACAGAAGTTCAAGTTCTTTGCCTCATACATTTGAATTTACTTACAAAATCTTAAAGTGTTGCCCTGTGAAGGTGATTCAAAAATATTAATTTTTCCTACATTATTTCAATCAAATGTTTGAGTAAGAAATAGAATTTATTGCTAGGTTGAAAGCACAATCTATATATTCATCCGACATTCAATAATTCATTCAATGAATATGTATTGAACAATTAATAATATGTCTCTAGTACTTTTCTAGGAATTGGAGCAAAACACACCTATGTCACACTCTCTAATAGGGGAAAAAGGCAGTACAGAATATAAAACAAACAAAATAAAAGTGGATCAATAGAGAAGATAAAGATGCCCACTAGAAAATGTACAGCATATACAATAGCAGCCCAAATTAGGTTCTATACCTATACAGCAAGTTTTATTTTTCATACTGCCAGTAAAAGACATGCAGAGCTAACGGGAGATATTCTGCTTACACCTCTTCTTATGGTTGTTGTTGAATTCAAATGAGATTCAAATGTGCTGACCTGTCACATAGCTTGCAACAAATCACTCTGAATTATTTTAATCTTTCATTCCGGACTACTAAAAATTCTGTTCTCTCCTATGCTCTCATATTCATATAGATAATAAATTAGATGATTTTCATTGTGCCACCTACTTTTGTTGTTTGGATTCAGCTCTGTTTATTTGTTCTCTCACTCCCTCTACTCTTCAGTAAACAAGAGAACCCCTAGTGAAACAGCTCACTTTGAAAGAATCATAGTCTCATTATATTTGAATAACAGAATTACAAGAGGACTGAATAACAAAACCTGATCAATATATGCCCTTGTTCTGGCAGCATCCATGACCTAGATGCGTGCACTCTCCTCCACCTTTTCCATGTTCGATTCTACAACCCAGCCTCTTAAAGACAAGGAGGTGAAAGGAAGGGAGCCATGCTTCTTTAAATCAGATATGGGATCTGTGAAAACCTCTGAAGGCTACCATCAAAATCCTTGATAAGGCCAGGTCAAAGTGCATTTGTCTTGCACTTTTATTATTCTCAAAGATAGGAAAACCCATTTGTAAAAGAAATAATTAAAATAAAAAATGAACCTCCCTTTCAGTTTGTCAGATTATAAAAGCAGACTGACTTTACAACTTTGAAATAAGCAGCTGACTTGAAGACTCTCTCTTATGCTTTTTCTGGTTGAAGACTCATAATTTTGCGGCTCAAAAGCAAATTATACATTAGATAAATGTAGAATATAATACTTTTTATGGTGATGACAGCAGCTAACATTTACTGTGTCTTAGGGATGATGCCGAATGATTTGCGGTCATTTACTTATTTAGCACAGAAAACATGAATTATTACATGTCTTCCTCTGCCTATTAAAGTGCTCTCACTCTACTTTACCCTGTACTTTTTCCCAATCCATTGCTTTCTTCATCTAGTTTTTATTCAGCTTAGATCAAATGGTCTGTTATTTTAAAAATGCTCTTGGAGAGCCATAAATTCCCTTGTTGCTTTCCTAGAAAAATAAATGGATAACATCTACATATTCTATACCTGAGTGGATCAGTTTTCTAAAATTCCACAGAAGGGCAGCTGGGCTGTCCTTAAATTGATGATCAGCAAACTGAAATAAGAGCATAGCACTGACTGCGAGGTATGGTACATGTCTTTGACCAACTCAGTTTCTCATTGTCTGCAACAACTTCAACCTACTACATTCTTCTTAAAGATCCAATTGCTTTTTTAAAGATTTATTTATTTATTTATTTGAAAGGAAGAGTTACAGAGATAGTGAGAGAGAGAGAGAGAGAGAGAGAGAGAGAGAGAGAGAGAGAGTCTTCTATCCTCTGGTTCACCCCCCAGATGACTGCAACAGCCAGAGCTGTGCCTATCCAAAGCCAGAAGCCAAGAGCTTCCTCTGGGTCTCCCATGTGGGTGCAGGGGCTTTCCCAGGCCATAGCAGAGAACTGGATGGGAAGTGGAGCAGCCAGGATTCAAACCAGTGCCCTCATGGGGTGCCGGCACTGCAGGCAGCAGTTTTACCCACTACGTTCAATTTCTAATCCTTCTGCTCCTCCCCTGACAGCTATTCTCAGATCATGACCCTCACTTCTGTTCTGGTGAAGAAAGGCAGAGCGATCATGTGGAAATGCCCTCAACTCCCTCCCTAGGAAGCCCAGTGCACCCAGCACATTTCCCTTTTCTTTGACCATGATCCTGCCTTCCCTGCCATCTAAGGCCAGTAAGGCCTGTTCCTTCTTTCTAGATCCCCATTATCTTCTTCCTTCCCAGTAGCTTTGATACTTCGTATCACCTGGATATTCATCCAGTCCTTTTCAACTGGAGCACATCCATCAAAATTTGAGCATGCTCAACTCTCTCCCACTTTAAGTGACTTCTTCATCCATCATCCTAACTTTATAGCCTTTCATTTCACTATTTGAAACAGGTGACTCCATCTCCAGGACTGGCATCATCAATCCACCTGATATTGGATTGTAACTACAACTGCAACTGCATGGAAACAGCTCTGGCAGAGAACGGAGGTGGAGGAGACTGCTCATTTCACAGAAACAGCAGTGCTGTCTGATGCCTGAAGTCATGTACGTTTGACTCCACAACCCAAGATGATAATTCTAATAAGTTAGAGAAAATTTTAAAAATTAGTCCACATTTGAAAAAGACCTAAAAATGTCAGATTAGGATACTTACTTTTTAAATATTTTTCACACCTCCAAATAGCATATATAAATGGTTATTCCTTGTTCATAATAAATATTTGGAAACAAGTACAATACTCCTTAAACAAAGGCCTAGACAACAGATTATGTTAGATGGATAAAATTGAATACTATGCAGGCTCAGTGGTTAAGATATCTACATTTTGGGGCCGGTGTTGTGGCACAGTAGGTTAATTCTTTGCCTGTGGCACCGGCATCCCATATGGGCGCCAGTTTGAGTCCCAGCTGCTCCACTTGAGATCCAGCTCTCTGCTATGGACTGGGAAAGCAATGCAGGATGGCCCAAGTCCTTGGACCTCTGCACCTGCATGGGAGGCCCAGAGGAAGTTCTTGGCTCCTGGCTTCGAATTGGCACAGCTCCAGCTGTTGAGGCTAATTGGGGAGTGAACCAGCGGACGTAAGACCTCTCTCTCTCTCTCTCTCTCTGCCTCTCCTTCTCTCTGTGTAACTCTGACTTTCAAATAAATAAATAAATCTTTAAAAAAAACCGATATCTACATTTCATATTGGAGTGCCCAGGTTTGAACCCCTGCTCTGCTTCTAATCCAGCTACCTGCTCACATGCACCTTAGGAGGTAGCAGGTGATGGCTCAAGTACTTGAGTCCCTGACATTCACATAGGAGACCCAGATGAGGTTCCTGGCTTCTGATTTCAGCCTGGCCCATCCCAGCTGTTGCAGACATTGATGAGTGAAAGGAGAAATTCAAAGACTTTACTTCTTTGGTATTCTGAAAATGATGCCAAATTAATAAACTATCTGCTAAGATGTACAATTAATGTTCTTCAGGAAAAAAGATCAAGAGTTTATTCATTCTTCTTAGCTGTTTGCCAATTCATCTCCATTCTTAGACAGAAACCCTCACTAAAATTAATGGTGGTGATTTGAGTGTGAGCAAAGGATAATATATTCTTCTACAAGGCTGGAAGTGTGTGGTGAAAATGGTGTGGGAAGGGATTCTGCTGATTAAAAATAACGCTTTTTGGTCGTGTAACATAATTAAAAATGAAATAACATTAAATGTCTCCTTATTTTACTGCTTTTGAGAAGTAGAATGACAACTTTGAGAAATTTTCCAAGTTCATGAGCATTTAGGTACTAATTTTGTATTTCACTGGTGGCACATACTTAGGCTATTTCATCTGTTCATATGTTAGTTGTAACTGAGGAGATTTTATTACTAGATTTTATTGAAATCATCAGTAAGCTCAAGATTTTAACTGTGGTACTATAGTACTATGTGACCTTAAAAATTACTACTAAATTCCTGAATGTTTTGTTCAGTTGTGAAACAAAGGACAGTAGCTATTACAAAAAAGAGAGAATTCATCTTCTAAACTAGTATGTCTTCAAATAATTCCCTTTCTCCCTTAAATATAAGAACTTTTCAGCATTCTGGGACTTTTCTGGTTTTTTTTTTTTTTAAGTCATAGTTCACTATAATTGAGGTCTATTTCACTTAAAAATATTATTTTCTTTTCACTTGTAAACATTTTCAAAAAGATTTAATTCTGAAAATATAAAGAAAGTAAAAGAAGAAGAAAAAGAAAAAACAGTACTTTCTCTCCTGCTACTCTGAATACTGATGCCATGTGTTGGAAAGGTAGAATGTCTATTAGTCTAATTTCCTTAGATACGGAGCTAAGTTCTCTGCCAAAGCAGACCAGTAGAAGTGCAGTAAGTACATCATTTTTGTTCTAAGCCACTGAGATTTTACAGACATTTAGTGTGTACAGTAAATGCAATGTCCTCTGGTAATTACTACACTAATCTCTCCAAAAGGGGGGGGAAAGGTGAGGGAAAGATGGGGGGAGGAAGGGTGTAGGTTAAAAAAATCAATCAGTGCCGGCGCCGTGGCTCAACAGGCCAATCCTCCGCCTAGCGGTGCCGGCACATGAGGTTCTAGTCCTGGTCGGGGCGCCGGATTCTGTCCCAGTTGCCCCTCTTCCAGGCCAGCTCTCTGCTGTGGCCCGGGAGTGCAGTGGAGGATGGCCCAAGTGCTTGGGCCCTGCACCCCATGGGAGACCAGGAGAAGCACCTGGCTGCTGCCATCGGAACAGCGCGGTGCGCCGGCCACAGCGCACCTACCGCGGCGGCCATTGGAGGGTGAACCAACGGCAAAAGGAAGACCTTTCTCTCTCTCTCTCTCACTGTCCACTCTGCCTGTCAAAAAGTTAAAAAAAAAAAAAATCAATCAGATTGGGGCCAGCGCTGTGGCGCAGTTCTAGTTCTGGCTGCTCCTCTTCCAATCTAGCTCGCTGCTATGGCCTGGGAAAGCAGTAGAATGTGGCCCAAGCCCTTGGGCCCCTGCACCCTCCTGGGAGACCAGGAATAAGCATGTGGCTCCTGGCTTCGGATCAGCGCAGCTCCAACTGTTGCAGCCATTTGGGGAGTGAACCAACGGAAGGAAGACCTTTCTCTCTGTCTCTCTCTCTCACTGTCTGTAACTCTACCTGTCAAATAAATAAATAAAATCTTTAAAAATCAATCAGATTCACTTTCTCTGGAAGACAACATTCTTATGCTAATATAAAATAGCCACACAAACAAGGATATTTCAAAAAGTTTTTGGAAAAATGAAATTGAAAAATTACTTTATTTTGGTGCCAAATATTTTGAAATCCAGACATAGTTTTTTTCCCAGGATATGCACATTCCAGAAACTTCTTGAAGATTCTTCATACTAAGCCTTAAGAAAGTTTACTAAGGCCCATTCTGCTTCTAGGGCAAACTCAAACTAATTCTGGTGCTTTAAAAAAATAAAATAAAACCTGAACTTTTCTAAAATAATGTGGCCCACTCCATAAATGTTATCAATTACTGAACAAATCTCCAAGACTGGCTGATAATTCTGTGTGAGATCCAGTTCTAATCATTTTATACATCCTGAATACTCAATTTGCACAACTCCAAGAGGCAGACACTAATATTATTTTCCATTTTTTAAATGAATGAAATGAGACACAATGTGGTATACTTGTATAATTTTGCCAACGCCATAGAGCTGGTAAATAATGGAGCTGAGATGTAAGTCCAACAAGGCTGACTCCAGAAAATGCGCTCTTGGGGCTGGCACTGTGGCCCAGCATTTTCTGCCACAGCTTGGGACATGGGTATCCCATATCAAAATGCTCCTTAAGGCCGGCGCCACGGCTCACTAGGCTAATCCTCCGCCTTGCGGCGCTGGCACCCTGGGTTCTAGTCCCGGTCGGGTGCCGGATTCTGTCATGGTTGTCCCTCTTCCAGTCCAGCTCTCTGCTGTGGCCCAGGAGTGCAGTGGAGGATGGCCCAAGTGCTTTGGCCCTGCACCTGCATGGGAGACCAGGAGAAGCACCTGGCTCCTGGCTTCCGATTGGCGCAGCGCGCCAGCTGCAACGCGCTGGCTGTAGCGGCCACTTGGGGGTGAATCAATGGAAAAAGGAAGACCTTTCTCTCTGTCTCTCTCTCTCTCACAGTCTACTCTGCCTGTCAAAAAAAAAAAAATGCTTCTTAAAGTCCTGGCTGCTCAGCTTCCAATACAGCTTCAAGCTAATGCACCTAAAAAGACAGATGTTATTTTATCTTGGGTTCCTACTACTTATGTGGAATTCCTGGCTCCTCACTTCAACCTGGCTTTAGCTGTGTCTATTGTGGCCATTTGGGAAGTTAACTAGCAGATAGATCTCTCTGTCCCTCATTCTCTTACACTCTGCCTTTCAAATAAACAAATGAATACGTAAATAAAATAAATGAATAAAATGTGCTCTTGTTCACCATGCTGTGTTAGTTGTAGAATGTAATTCTGCATACAAGAAAATGGCACACCAATGTTGTTAACTAACAAACAGTTGATATAGTATGTAGTATGTAGCAATGAATGGATTGTCCAATTCCATTGCTTATATTTGCTTCCAGCTTTGACTTTCTTATATGTCTGGCAAGTCTCATGTTAGAGAATGAACTCATTACTTTAAAAAAAGTCTTTAAGTGGCTGAGGCTACCCAAGATGAAAACCAAGGGTCTTTGTCCCTCCTGACTTGTCTCCCTCCCTGTGGGGAGTGAGGAAGACATAGAGGTTGAGAGTTTTGATAGCACAGAGATAATTGTGAAACCTGGTTATTACTGCGCAACTTGTAAACAAAGAGAGTGAGATTCAGATTCTGTGCAATTATTTAGACTTGGTTTCTTCATTTGTAAACAGTAATTCTCAAGCCTACCTCAGAGGTTTGCTGTGGTATCAGTCAAGTTACTAGGGAAGGTGTTCATGATACGGTCCTCACAAACAGTGGTCCACAGATGGCTAGTAGAGACCATCTGTCTACCCAAGGCTGCCTTGGCATAAAGGGAGCTTCCTGCTCCTGAGACCAGTTTTACCAAGGGCTTAACAAGGTCATTGTGGGCTGCTCTCTTCCTGTTTTCAGCTCAGATTAGCTCGGAAGCATCTTCACTCGGACAAATTCAGCTCTCCTGGAGCCAGGACATCTCCTGAAGTCTGTAGGACCACAAACTACTCCATCAGCCTCCCCATGGAAAAGGAAGTGTCTGCCAGGTGCTCACTGGAGAATCCTACAAATGCCCCTGCTGCTGTTGCTTATGAGATCTGCCTCTCCCTACAGTGCACAGTGTTCTAATCGGTCAGATGACATGATCACCTTGAAAACAAAAATTGAGATCAATGCTGCCTAAGATGCACATCCTAAAAGAAGAGGAGCCTGGTTGTCCAAAGGGAGAAAAGAGGAAGAGTGATGCATGAAAAGAACAGCTAATATCCACTAAATATATACATTTCTCTTACATTAAAATTCATACATAAACAAGGAGGGTGTCATGAATTGGTTCAGTTCTTTCTGTCAAGATGAGCTGGGATTGATTGGTTAGACCTTAGAATAGTTTCAAGATAATGCTAAGATTTATTTCTCAAATGACTAAGAGTATGGATAGTAACCGCACTGGTGTGTTTTACAGAATATTTTATAATATAAAAGCAACATAATGTTGATCAGGATAAAGCAAACTAAACATTTCAGGAATGAATGGATTCGTTTTTGTCTTTTTTGAAAAACAAAAGTCCTTGGAAAGAATGTGTACCATGGACATTTTGTCCCACCCAAATGCCATAGCCCTTAATCTAGGGGGAGTGCCTCTCCTGCTTTATAATCTCATTTCTTTTTTAAGATTTGCCTTCCTCCTAACCATATTTTAATGAGCCAAGCAGCTCAGGAATGTAACAAGCTAACAAACAATTTACAAGCCTGCATAGGTTTCTTTGGGTGGCTAAACACAACATGTTAAAATATTTTTTTAAAAGCTATCTGTTGTATACCTCTTTCCTGTTAAATATACGAAAGGCTCAAATTTGAGAACTACTGATAAGCAAACGTGCTTTTATTTTCTCAATTTATGTATTGCCAAACTATAGCCTGCAGCCCAAATCTGGGCTACCACCTGTTATCATAAGTACAGTTTTATTGGAACACACACCACTCATTGATGCATTGTCCATGGATGTTTTTGCTCTACAACAGCAAAATTCAATGGTTATGCCTAAGACCATCTAGCCTGCAAGCCTAAAATATTTACTCTGTGTTCCTCTACAAAGATTTGCCAATCCTTTAGGCTGACTATTTGAGGACACTTCAAAAAGTTTGTAGAAAATAAAAGATAAGTTTACTTTGGTGCAAAATATTCAGAATGTTCATGCATATGAAATATGTAAAAGATCATGGAAAATAATGTATATTATGAAAAAACTGCAGGTATTTCAAAATTGTTTTCACCAAAATAAACATCTTTTATTTCCATTTCTCCCCAAACTTTTAGAAGTATTCTCATTTATACAGATTATATCAGTGACTTCAAGTCAAAAATGTCCAACTCCTTACTACAGAAAAACAATATGTTCTTTCTGGTGACTCAATAATGTTACAGCAGCTGTCCCTAGATGCCATCAACAGCCTCTCTGTTTTTAAATTATTTTGTATTTGTTTTGTTAAATCTGAAATGTATATTGTTATTTTTAAACTGCAAAGCTGCTTCTCTGGGTCTTGAGATACTTTATAATATCACAGCAAAAATACTTGCTTCTAAAATGTTATAATGATATTTTAGGATACCAACATGATGTTCTGGTGAATATTTATGAATACTTCCACTCGGAATTCAGATTGTCCATGCTTGGACGCTGATGCATTTGTGTCTGAAGTTAGGGGAGACGCAGAACCCTTCCAAGCCAACATCTCACAGAATAACCACATATGCCAAGTTCTTGCCCTTAATGCTTTCTGACTGTAGATCATCACGGAGTCCTCAAGGATCACCAGCATCTTTGCTTCCTAAGAGTAGGACCAGCTTCCGGTTCTCGCTTTTGCATGGTCTTCCTTCCAGCAATTTTCTCTCCCCTTTCTTGAGACATTTCCCCACACATTTCTCTTTGATCATTTCCACCAGTATACAAAGATGTGTATATTAATTTCCTCCAGTTTACAGAAATTTCCTTGTATAACTTCGCAGTGATACCCATTGAAAGTCCTTTATTTGCTTTCTTCCATTACTCTCTTCCATTCTCTCTTGGATCCATTCCACCCAGGCTTTTGACTCTCTGTTTGTGTAACACTATTGAATCTGCTCTTTCCAAGTCATTGAAAGCTCTCACATCGCTAAATTCTACATTCAATTCTCAATCCTTACTTTATTCACCCTTCAGCAAAATTAATAGATGTCTATGAACACATTCATCTTATCATCCACCTGGCTCCTGGGATATGTCTCTTCTAGTTTCTTCCTCATCCCCTGGTCTTTTCTCAGTCACTCAAACTGGCCCAGCACTGTATCTCTGACTTCTATATCTGTATCTCAGTAACCCTTGGCTTACTCGTCAGAGCTTGCCTCTTTTTCCACCCTTACTTTCTGAGTGAGTTCATCTATTTTTATGATTCTAAACACTATAGTGATATTGCTTGGCTCCCATACTGGGTATTGGTTTTCCATTGGCATGAGCAACAGTATGCATCACTGCCTTTCTCAGGACACAAAGTTCTCCTTTCCTCTGTCATAATCTAATCTGCAAGGATCTTATTTGTCCTGAAGTTCTAGAGATCACTACAACAGTTAACCATACTGATGTCACCATGTTGATCGAACCTGGTGAACAACGACTAGCATGAAGCTGAAATGCCAAAGACAAATAAATGCCACTGGATAGGTGCAAAATCACAAAAATTCAGACTGGCATTTTGGTGCAGCTGGTTAAGCCAGCTCATGTAAGAGTACCCTTTTGAGTTCTGACTGCTATGCTTCCTATCAAAGTTCCATGCTAATGTGCCTCAGAAAATAGCAGATGATAGGTCAAGTACTTAGGCCCCTGCTACCCCACATGGGAGAACCAGATGGAATTCTTGGCGACTGGCTTTGGCCTGGTCCATTTCTGGCTGTTATGGAGATTAGGACAGCGAATTAGCAGGTGGGAGATTCATTAACTCCATCTCCCACCCCTGGTCACTCTGCATCTCTATCTCTCTCTTTCTCTCTCTCACACACACATACATACACACTTTCATACATAAAATCAGAAGCCCACTGCCTCTTTGAAGTTTCTGGGACTCCAGCAGTACGGAATAAGTGACTTCCTATAAAGTAAAATACAAATTGTGGAAAATTATAGAATTTAAAAAGAGGCACAGCACAAGTTTAGTGGAAGCAAAATACACCACATCTGAAATTCTGTTCTAAACCACTGGAAGAGTAGCTGTAAGGCTTCTGATGTTGAGTTGGAGGAAGAGAAAGATAATTTTCTACTGCAGGCTCAGGTTGCAGTGAAAACTGCTCTGCCACTGGGCCTCCTGTCCTCACAGATCCAATGGAACTCAGAAATTTTGTGCAAATATAGACATTATGTAGACCACCAGGTAATCTTCAGTAAGACAACCATGGTACAGAGTTTTAAGGTTGCATAACAGAGGCTTATGTATTCTATAGATAGCTGCTCTCCTTTTGAGAAGCAGCTCCTAGATTGCCACTGGGCTGTCATAGATACTAGAAGCTCAACTGTGGAACACCAAATGAACGTGCATTCTGAGATAACAACCATGTTATTTGACTTACAGACCGAAAGATTGGTCATCTATACTAACAATTCACCAAGTGGAAATAGGGTATCAGGGATGGAACTGGAGAAGGGCCCAAAGGAAGAAGAAAGTTGTGTGATCAAATGATTCCTCTAACAATTCCTCTGGTTCATTGCCTCTTCTTCCTCCACCAAATCTCAAGGCTTCAGAGGAATTTCTTGAAGAACAGTTAGACTGAAGATAAACATTTGGGCTGGATTTATAGCATGATATACTGAAAGGACCACTGACCCAATCTAAAGTATTTCTTCTGTTCTTTAAATTAATTGATTTTATTTATTCAAAAGGCACGGAGACAGAGACAGGAAGACAGAGAGCTCTCATCCAGTGGTTCACATCCCAAATGCCTATAATGACCGTGATTGGGCCAGGCCAAATACAGAATCTGAGAACTCAACAGAGGGCTGCTACATGGGTGGCAGGGACCTAAGTACTGGAGTAATCACCTCCTATGCTTCAGGGTTTGCATTAGCAGGAAGCTAGGGTCAGCAGCAGGACTGGGACTACAACCCAGTCACTGCAGTATGGAATGCACACATCTAACTGGTGTCATAAACACTGCACCAAATGCCCACCACTAGGCTATTTCTTAAAGACAGAATTGATGGGACAGTATTGTGATGGAAAGAACTTGATCAGTGTAAAGATTCTGTTGTCTCTTTCTCTGGATTCAGAAGTAGAGCAAAAGGTCCATACTATTCATGGGCTGTAGCTAATGGTTTAAAAGGACTAAATTGATCAGATTAAAAGGATTGAAATGGGAGATTGGTGACAAGAAAGTCCTGGGAAAAGTTACATTACAAACCTCTCAGAATAAAGACAAGTTTTTCCTATGTGTGTTACAACTAAGTGTCATCCACTGCATATTGAGAGAAGAATCAGGTAAAGAATCAGTAATCAGGTAAAGAAAATACACAGTGGCTGTCAGTATCTTTCTCTAGCCATTCCAGTGCTTGCCAGATGTGTTCATTTAAGAAATGATCGAAGTATTGGGAATTGAGGGTACCCATCTGTTCAAAAGCATGGGCTTTCCCCCCAAGGCTGCCCGGACTGTGATCATGGTTAACAAACCTGCGAACATGAGAGTGTTCCTTGTGACACCTTGAGGAGACCAAACAGCCACCTGGTGGTATGCTGATTTCAATGGATCCATCTAGCATAATGGGAGCAGTGATTTTTCTTCAAAGGCATACGTACTTATTCTAGACACAAATTTTCACGTCTTATTTGTAATGCTTCGGACAAGATCACCATTACACAAGATATTGCTTCTAAGCTATTCATTTTATAGCAAAAATCCCAACCATGGGCTCATGTCCATGGGATCCACTGGGGTTACTACACATACCAATATCCAGAAGCAGCTCACTTGATAGGTCAGTAGAAGGGTCCAAGGAAGGCCAAGTAAGGTATCCACTTGGGATGAATGCACCAGAAGTTTGGAATGTTAACCTATAATAGGATTCAGTACAGCTTGTGAACCAGGCATCAATATATAATGCTGCCAGAGGCTGAGTAGAATGGTAAAAGTGTGGTTCCTTTCACTGTTACAACTACTATCTCCCATATAAAATTTTTGCTTGCTGGTCCTCCTAATTTAGTTTTATCAGTTCCCAAGGGAAAAATGGTTTGACAAGGTGACACAACTTGAATTCAACTTAATTGGAATCTGACAGTACCCTCTGAACATTTTAGGCTCTTTATGCTACTGAAGAAATAGAGGAAGTGATTAAAATTTTGACTGGATACTCTTTGTCATTTACAAAGAGGAAATAAGGTTGACATTATACAATGGGGAGGGGAAGAAATATTTTTGTAACTCAAATTGTTCAAGACATCTTATAATGTTTTCATGCCCAATAGTTTAACAGGAATACTGAAAGGCACAAACACTGAGAATTCAAGCCTTTTAGACCTCTCAGGAAAGAACATTTAATGTAATCCATTATTTAAAAAGGCTATGCAGATGAAGAATTTGTTGATGATATAAGACATATGACATGAGTGGCCAGCGTTGTGGCTTAATGGGTAAACCTGCCACATGCAATGCAGGCATCCTATATGGGCTCCAGTTCTTGTTCTGCTCCACTTCCAATCCTGCTCCCTGTTAACCTGCCTAGAAAAGCAGTAGAAGATGGCCCAAGTGCTTGGGACCCTGCATCCATATGGGAGAGACCAGGAAGAAGCTCCTGGCTCAGGTCTAGCCCAGCCTGGTTGTAGCAGTCATTTGGGGAGTAAATCAGCGTATGGAAGCTCTCCTTCTCTCTCCCATCCTCCTCCCCCCTGTAATTCTGCCTTTCAAATAAATAAAATAAATCTTAAAAAAAAAAAAAGAAGTATGACTTGAGAAGTGGGAGATGTTATAAATATCAACAATGATCCTGGTTCTAATTATGAACATGAGGACTGTAATAGATGCATTTTCTTCTTTCCTTGTAATCTAGGCTTATTAACAATTTTATATTAATTTTTCACCCTCATTATTTCCTTTATCATATGAGAATCATTATGTTACAGAATATTGAGGAAGAAGGAAAGTGAAGTAGGAGAATAACAATCATCAAGACGTGGAAATGCTCACTGTTGGGTCTGTTTCTTCCTTGTACGGGGAGAAGGGAGAGGGTCTTTGTTTCATGTGGTACAGGTAAAAATATGCTAAAACCCCCTTCAGGATCATCCTACTTTTCCCAAATAAAATGCGAAGTCTGCCCTGGTTTGAAAGTCCCCAAAAGTTCTGCTCCCCAGAAACACTTCTGACCTCATTTCTTACCACTCTGCTTAGGGCTTACCCTGCTCCTATCAGTGATCTCAGTGATTCCATAGCACCCAACATTGTCCTGACCCTGCGCTGTTACACTTGCAACTTCTGCCTGACTCACTCCCCGTTTCAATGGGTTGTCTATAAATACCCCTTATAAAATGGTCTTTCTGAACCACTCTCTCTAGAACATCCCATGTCATTTTTCTCTCACCTTTCTTTACTATATTTTTCTTCTTAGCAGACAACCATATTATAGACCATATAACAGGCCAAATCTTTATTGTATAGTTTGTATTTATTAGTAATATTATTTTAAACAGTGTATTTTCATATTTATTTTATATTTAGTGATAGTATTTCTTATTGAATTTTTATTATTCTCCTACCTTATCTAGAATGTAAGATTCATGAAGACAGCAATATTATGTTTTTAAGATTTATGTGTTTATTTGAAAGGCAGAATTTACAGAGAGAGAGAGAGAATGAGAATGTTCATCTGCTGGTTCACTCCCCAGATGCCTCAACTGGAGCTGGGCTGGTCCAAAGCCAGCAGCCAGGAGGTTCTCTCAGGTCTCCCACACGGGTACAGGGGCCCAAGCACCTGGGCCATCTTCCACTGCCTTCCCAGCACAATAGCAAGGGGCTGGACCAGAAGTGGAGTAGCTGGGACTCGAACCTACACCAATATGGGATGCTGGAGTTGCAGGTGGTAGCTTTATCTGCTACACCACAATGCTGCCACCCAGGATATCTTCTTATCTTGCACCATCTACATACTCTATATTCAATTTTGGAGCAATCCAGGGGTTGTTGTCATATATTATGCTCCTCAATATACTGGATCATGTTAAGTGAACACAGTATAAATAACAGTTCTGGACTTACAATTTAATAAATGGCACACTTAGAATTTCATTAAAAACAATGCCCCTTCCTCTAGAACAAACATAATCCTTGATGATTTGTCTGTCCTTTTCAGAGTAGGCATTTATTTATCAACTCCTGAATCAGAACTCAATACCCAACTGGTTGTATTGGTATCTCACAATTTTTTTGCTTTGTAAATTTTAAACATTTTTTAAATGAAATGTGAAAAACATACATAGGAAAAAAAGAGAGAATTAAATACTCAACAGAGAGGAATAAAAAATCAGTGCCCCATTAATACTGAAAAGCCAAAAACTTCCTCTTAATTTTATCAGGTGGGGAAGCCTCAGACCTATGTTTCCACCTCCCTCTGAAAATCAATGCCTGCCTGCACTTCTGTTCCTGACCCAAGCAAAACCACAGGCAACTCCCTGTCACAGAACTAGATTGTACTTGAAGGTATCCAGAGCACATCTGTTCTCTAGTGCTGTTGTTTCAGACACAAAAAATGCCCATCCATCACTAAATATTCCACTCTAATGAGTCCACATGTCCATGTTCTACAGGGATGGGGGTATGAAAATACAGAGATGAGACAAGGGTGCATCTGTTGTAACTGATGACTCTCAGAGTTCTTTTTTAACTCAGGCCTGATGTAAAACTATTGAGAGGAGAATGCTGCTGAAAGAACTTGAGCATACACACAAAGAGTTATCACACTTCAGCACAGGTTGTTTGCTTTTTGCATAGTATTAGAAACGTAGTTGGCACATGGCCATCATAATAAAAACTCGATTATCATTTTCTCTTTGGCAGAAAGTATTAAGGCAAAATGGGATGAGCTACTAATCCTTACATGTTTAGAACAGATTCTGATACTTAGTAAGCATTCAGTAACTTTCCAACCCAAATGACCAAGTTTCCATTCAACCAAGTTTTCAGGGGAGCTTTCTTATTGTCATAAAGGTTTCATTCTCTTAGCAGGTGGTGTGACAATTTGTGCTTGAGAGAGAACTGCCCTTACTGAGAATGTTCTCTGATGAGCCCAAGTGGAGTGGGTGAGTCTTTTGGAGCATGAGTGAGACTCGTGCCAAAATGTTTTAAAAGTGGCGTGATTGTTCTGAAGAGAGCCACCAGAAGCATTTTGGTGCCAAGGTTGTAGAAAGAAAGAGAGAAACAGCAAGTCAAGGAGATGGTGGCAGGCTTTGTGACATCTGTTATCTCCCTCTGGGATTCCCAGATGCTCAGTGCAGTCACTGACACTAAGTGTGACTGCACATTTCTGAGGAAAATGATTAGGAAGCACAGTGTCCCATTCTAGTTGATGTTGGTGAAAAATAAACTATGTAAACAGGAGCTGAGTTGAAGACAGAAGTTACGTGTGTGGATATAAACATTTTAGAAAGTTGCTAAAAGTGACCTGTGATAGGTATTTAGGCCATCTCATTGCCTGGACCTGAGCAATCAAGTTAAGTTCAGGTAGATCTGTTCCTGCAAGATATCCATCCTCTCTCCCCATCTCCATCCCAAGGAAGCGGACCACATTCTCTTTGGCATAACTGGATCATGAACTTACTCTTTTCCATTGGTTGTTATGTTCACTCAGTGTGACTATTTGCTTCTCAAAATACCTTTTTATGCTACTAGAATGTGAATTTCTGGTGGTAAGGATTGTATTTTATTTTTCTCTATACCTGAACTTCTTGCAAAGAACACAACATTCTTCTTGAATGAATATCAAATAATGTTCTCATTTCCACTATTCCTCTCATATGTAAGAGCAAAGAGTACAGAATAGTGCATAGAGTCATCTATGATAATTAGTATACAGAGACAAACTACAACTCTTCCACTATGTGCCCATTCTGATGCTCATAATAGTTTGCCTAATATTAGATTTTGTCAGTCAAATTTGCCAATGAATAATCACTTTTAAAAGGTAGGTTTAGTTTTATATGAATACCATAAAATGTATTCAAAATAGCAACTGTTTAAATTGTATTATTAGCATCTTCTATTGCACTGATTAATAGAAGCAGACTAAATATCTTAGAACCCCATTCCAGGATTGGGTAGATATTTAGTTTCTACACTGTATTATCACATACGTAGGTCAAGATCTTTCTTCTACTTTCATTAGCTTTCCAGGATGTCTTGATTGATTCAGTTCCTTTTTAAGATCAGTGGAAATCTTGCTTTTTAAAAATAGGGGAACATATGTTAGTCATATGAGAGTAGGGAGGGAAGTGGGTGACATTCATGAGAAAAACTTAAAGGACATGTAGATGATGAAAGCAACAATCTCTCAGCAATATTTACTTCATACTCTATTTCCAGGAATTAGGACGTTGGAAAGATTAGAGAGCTTGGTTAGTGTTTTCTATTTCTAGATTTATAATAGCTAATTGTATGTGGATTAATTCCTTAGTCTACATTTGGGTGGCCCGAATGTGTGCAAGAAAGAAAACAATTGGAACCATAAAACAAAATCCTTAGGCTATGAGCTCTTCTATGAATGAAGATGGACTTTCTTTGACTTGTTGTACCTTTGTACTCACCAACTTCAAATAGAACCAACAGAAACTGTTAATTTAATAATAATCACATGTATTAAATGTGATTTTTATTATACTCATTTTGAAATATTGCATTTAATTTTTGAGTTTTATTATACTTTTGCATAGGGAGTCCATTTGGGACTTTGATCTTAAAATCAGACAGAATTCATTCCTGGCAGAGTAAACGCAAGTAAAATTCAGCCCAACTTGGAAAAGAAAGTATAAGTGCCTTGTGAGCAACGTATGGTGGAAAAAGAAAGCCCTAGTGTATTATGTGCTGAAAAATCTCATTCCTTTGTGTTGATGGATGGTGTTTCCTTGCAAAGCTATTTTGCTCCTTAATAAAATGAGTAGAGGCACTACAAATCCAAAATTTTAAGGTGGTAGAGAAAGAGACTTAGAGGTATTCATAGCAAAAGCATCAAGATTTAGGTAGACTAAATGGACAAAGGAGTTTGACAAAACTGCGTGAAGAAAACAGACATTCAATCATTTAACCCATAGTGATTTAGTTTTAATCTATAGCATAGAGTTTTAATTTATAACACCTCATTCACAGCATTCTAAATTCTTACAGATTCCATAGAACCTGCCTCAATCATATATTATATTATATTATATTAAAATCTTGAAAGATTTGAAGGCAACTCAGGGACAGTGTGAAAAATGTGATATATCAATGAAGAAAAACTGAAGTGGTGGTAAGTGGGGTGCAGGGATGGGGAGAGCAGGAGTGAAAGGAAACGGGGTAGGAACATGGAGCAACTATCTAGACCAGAGCCGCAGGATGTCTGCAAACGCAGTGGCACCAGGGAGACGAGTTTGGCCATAATCCATACACAAAAGGCATATTTTTTGTTAAATTGCTTTAGTAGATATACCACTATCAAATTAGAACTACTTATCATTTGATTTGTGAAGACCCATAGTTTTTTGTTTGTTTGTTTGTTTGTTTTTTAAACAACTCTATGGTAATAGCAATCCCTAAGTCCCCAAAGGACTGAATTATAATGTAAGATCTTAATCTGATGAGTAACTTTTGAAGCTTAATTATATTTGTTGAACAGTAATTTAAACAACTAGAAAAGGATGTCTATAATACCCTTATCATTAATGGGGCTTGTTTGGGTTTCCCTGCTTAGCTGAAGTCTCATGACATGGTATATTGGAGAAAAGCTAAATAGCAGGTATTAGACGATAGTGCCTATCAGTTTCATGACACTGGCTCAGATTCTAGGCTTTAAACCTAGGTTTTCTCATCTCCAAAATAATGATAACAGCAACTTGTGTCTCATGGGTGAATAGCAGAATGAAATGAAGTACTGTTTAGAAGCTTTGTTCACTGCCAAACATAATTAACATTCAATAAATGCTAGCTGCTACTACTACTGTTATCATAAAGCTCATCTCAGCACAGTGATTTCAAGGCATGTTCTCACTGGGGAATATTCCACTGAAGAGTGAGATCTCAAATGCTATGCCTCAGAAGACAGAATTATTCCCACAAAAAACGATGAACTAATATGTACTTAATTCTTCCCCCCAAAAGAAAAACTGGCTCTGAGCCCCTTTTCTTCTTTGTATCTGTCACATTAAAGAACATAACACCATGTACTTCACAGCCTTGTTTTGATAATTACAAAGTTATGACTTTAAATGGTTCAGAAAATACCAACTTTGTATGCCAGACTAAATGATATTGACCCAGAAACACATTTAGCAATCATGAATAACTTAGATAAAATAAATTCTTTAAACTCTTTTCACCATACTGCTAAACATGTTCAGATTATAGCCTACTTAGTTTGATTAATTTTATTATCTCTATCTAAACATGATAAACAGATGAAATAATATGCCTTTGAGTCTTGGGCTGACACTAACAAAATATGTGAAATAAACAGTGCAATAAATGCCAAGTGTTTACTTTAATATAATGGATTTTCATATGATTTGTCTTAAAATCATCTGGCTTTCTTATGACTGTTTGGGAATTGTTCTTGTCATGAGAGCATAAATTCTAATAAGTGCTAACAACAGATACTGCTAGAGAGCATTTCTTTTTGAGATACACATAAATAAAAAACATTTTAAAGGCATAGAGATAGTTTTCCTTAAGTGTGGTTTTCAAGAAAAGCTAACACCTATGCTCTAACTATCAAAGATGAAGAATTCCAGGGGAGCCAAAGGAAATCCATTTTTCAGCCTTAAACAAGGGAGAAACCATCTGTGCTAAATCATAAAACAAATGCACTGAGAGTTTCTATCCATATACACATGGGGAAGAGGTTATTTACTCTGTGAAGGAAAATCCTCGTTATATTTAATCATGGGAATTCCATGGACAAGTAGACTCTTAGATTATTTTTATGTTTTCAAAATGCTTAGAGTTTTTATCTCAAAGAAATATAGTCAGTCTGTTGTAAATTAAACTTCTCAGATGGAGACAAGCATAGGAACCTTATCTCTATCTATAATACTCAAGGTTTAGTTATTAATTTTATGAGAGAGAGAGCGAGCGAGCGAGCGAGCTGCTGCTTCACTTCCGGACTATCTGAAATGGTCAGGGTTGAGCTGAGGCCAGAGCTGGAGCCCGTTAACTCACGCAGGGAGGTGTCCTCCTTAGGTGTCAGGAACCCCAGTACCTGAGCCATTATCACTGCCTGCAAGGTCTGCTTCAACAGGAAGCAGGAGTTGGAGCCAGAAATCCAATCCCCCTTTGGATAGGATTAGGTGTTTGTACCAGAGACAGCTTTTAGGCCAAACACCCGCTCCAATCAATACTGCTAGGAACTTAAATTCTGAAAGGGGATACCAGAGAATGAGCTACTCACACCTTTTTAAGTTAGTGCTTTCTTTCTAGCAATGTTTTATATTACCTTATTTGCACAGTAACTCATTCTGCTAATGAACTCTCAAAGGACTAACACAGTTTATCTAAGGAAATAAAGTAAAACAAACAAACAAACAAACACTGCAGCAAGAAATTATTCCAGAAGGTAAAACATAGTTTTTTTTTTCTTTTAAAATCAAGTTACTACATTTCTTTTTATTCTAATAAATATGCTTGGATAGGACACCCTCAAATGACAAAGTTATGTCTATATTGGAGTTCAGGATGGAACTGACGCATCCTGAACTCACCCAAAGGTGTTTATGCCTGGAAACAAGAAAGGGCCCCTGTTCCAACTCTGTCCCATGGCAGGGGCTCCAAGGATTGCTTTCTGACAAACTCACGAACTTTGTCTTGGTGAAATACTAAACCCGGCAGAGAAAGAAAAATAGAGTAATTCCTCAGAAGCAATTGAAATAGGATTTAAGATAATTTGCTAAAGTTTGAAGATGGAGAGTCTAAAATCAATAAGCACTCACATTGAAGTTTTCACATTCATAGAAACTTTTACAATTAATATTTTAATCTATAGTGTTAGCCTAAATAGAAGTTCTGCTGCCTTGGTGAGAGCAGAAATGGGTCTCTAACTTCAAATGATTATGAGGTTTGGCTGGAAGGAAGCACTTCCTAGAATTGAAACATTTCTCAAAACAATTTAATGAATAACGAAATTTCTCTCAAAGTTACACCCAACAATAGGAGTAGCCTGTCTTGTATAAATAGATTAGGAGAAAAATGGAAAGACAGAGGCACAAAAGAAAATTATAATTTTTTAGAATTTTTATTAAACATGGGCTGAATGTATTTCAAGAATTATAATGGGTTGTGCCATAAGAATCTGTATAAATGAAGCCTATACCTCTGGTCTGTATTGTATTCATCAAAATCTGTTACATGCTGAGATAAGTCTATAAAATATATTCATTCTTTGCATTTAAAACTTCACTCCTTCAGAATTACTTTGTATTTCTCCACTAGTCTTTATGAATACTTTAACATTCATTTCCATTGTATAAATGAATAGCCCACTTGTTATTTAGTTATATGCAAGATTTATAAAGTTTCATTTCTGAAATAACATCACTGCTTAACTTCACTTCTTCATGCATTGCTGGTTTCAGCTGAATATCTGACATTCTCTCACATCTTGTTTATGATCTGCAGATGTGAACTTTCTGCATGTACCTTGACAGCTCAAAAAATTACAGAAACTATCTCAATAAGCTTTTCATTTTTTTTCACTTAATGTTTGGGCAGCAGGTACATATTGAATAACTGCCACGTAGAGTCTTCTGTTAGCTGCTGGGGATACCAGGACGAATACATTGACCTGGTCTTTGCTGTCTTCCGAGGTTATGTGCTCCAGTGAGAGAGACATGTCTGAGGTGTGTTGTAAAGGATGACAGGCTGTTACGACAGCCTATGAAATCTAATTTGTCTAAGGCAGATTAAACTGAGTTTACTCTTTGCATCCCCAAAATACATAATAAGTTTTGCTGGCTCTGGCCACTAGGCTAGCTGCTACAAGAAATAAACATTGAGTTGAGATTTTTGTGTTAAAGGATGTGCCTATCCATAAAACAGCACTATGGTTTTCAAGGTTAATGTCTTCTGTTTTTATTTAACTAAGAAGGAAATAGGGAGAGCCAGAGAGAATTCCCATCCACCTAGTCACTCCCACTGTCTGCTACAACAGGGCTGGGCCTGGACCGAAGCCAGAAAACGGAAGCACAAGTAAAATCTCCATGTGGGTGCCAGGGATCCAATCACTTGAGCCATTACTGCTGCCTCTCTGGGTCTAGTTCAGCAAGAAATTGGAGTGGCACATACTGCCACTTCCTCCTGCCAACAAGAACAGACATCAGGGCCTGGCGCTGTGGAGTAGTGGGCTAAGCCTCTGCCTGCAGGGCCAGCATCCCATATGGGTGCTGCTTCATATCCCAGCTGTTCTTCTTCCGATCCAGCTCCCTGCTAATGTCCCTGGGAAAACAGTAGAGGATGGCCCAAGTGCTTGGGCCCCTGCACCCATGTGTGAGACCCAGAAGAATCTCCGGGCTCCTGGCTTCAGATCAGTCCAACTCTGGTCGTTGCTGTTACTTGGGGAGTGAACCAGTGGCTGGAAAACCTTTCTCTCTGACTCTCTCTCTCTCTCTGTAACTCTTCATCTCAAATAAATAAGTAAAATCTTAAAAAAAGAGAACAGACATCAGTAATTGATAATAACTCTTGTTACAGTGAACTTACCATCCTTCTCAACACATCACTTCAAGTACTGCTGTCAATTGGCTGGCTGATGAACCACTTTTCTATGTCTTACTGAAGGACAAATTACTGAAGATGGAACAGATATCTCTACTACACTCAAAAATAAGAGATCTTTAAATGACCCTCTTTATTCACAGAAAGAGGAGGGGGTAAGAGTTGGAAAGCTCATCATGTCAAGGAAATAATAAGAATTAATTGTCTAGAAGAAAGATAGGGCTGTAGCAGGCAGGATAAGTGTTGCAGGAATGAATGAATGAAAGAATCTATGTATCAATCTACATATAGTAGATTTAGAAGAATTATAGGAAAACTTCAAATAAAGCAAAATAAGAGAGAAATTAGAAGTTATGATGATCGAAGCAGAATGCAGAGAATGGATGCTAGATTGCCTGAGAACAGTTTGATTCTAATGACATTCACATTTGCCCATCAACATAACATTAACTATTTACTAGGTGTTCTTATCTATATTGCTATATTTTGGGAGAAGAAAACCAAGTCAAGATTTACAAATGACTCACCCAGAGTCACCAAATAAGTAAATAAATAAATGGCAGAATCAGGACGCAAATGTAGATCTTCTGCCATTGCATATTGTCAGTGTTAGAAGACAGGAAAGGAGAATCAGGAAGAGATAGGGGACATTATCAGTAGATTCCCTGGTCCAAATCCCTTCTGTGGTCTTCTAAAAAATATTACTTAGCTTCTGATGTCAGTCATTACGGAGTGTGTGTGTGTGCATTTCTCCTGAAAACAATGACTAAGCTCTCTACAGCTTTAAAGGTAAATCATCACTGTTTTCAAAACAATCTCTTGACTATTTTCTGAATTTACAGAATAAGGAAAGAATCAAAGGGAGATTTTCTTATCCGGAGGTGGACCCATCATTTAATAATTTCAAGGTTTTGTCACCTGTGCTTTCACGTATTTTCCACGATGAGAAGACTTCAAAAGTTTCTTGGAAAATGGAACTAAAAGGTAAGTTTATTTTGCTCTAATATTTTTAAAAATAATCTCCATTTTTGGCCGGAGCCGTGGCTTAACAGGCTAATCCTCCGCCTTGCGGCGCCGGCACACCAGGTTCTAGTCCCGGTTGGGTGCTGGATTCTATCCCGGTTGCCCCTCTTCCAGGCCAGCTCTCTGCTATGGCCCGGGAGTGCAGTGGAGAATGGCCCAAGTCCTTGGGCCCTGCACCCGCATGGGAGACCAGGAGAAGCACCTGGCTCCTGGCTTCAGATCAGCGTGATGCGCCGGCTGCAATGGCCATTGGAGGGTGAACCAACGGCAAAAAGGAGCACCTTTCTTTCTGTCTCTCTCTCTCTCTCACTATCCACTTTGCCTGTCAAAAAATAATAATAATAATAATAATCTCTATTTTTACATAATACATATTTTCTATGAACTTCTGAAAAATTAGTTTATTTATTTGAAAGGCAGAATGACAGAGTTGAGGGAGGGAGGGAGGGAGAGTTTCCATTCACTGGATTACTCCCTAAAACCTTCAACAGCCAGGCTGGCACAGGCTGAATCCTGAAACCTGGAACTCCAGCTGGTTCTCCTATGTGAATGGCAGGAGCCCAAGTACTATAATCTGTGTCTCCCAGGTAAAGTAGTAGGAAGCTGAATTGGTAGAACAGAGTAGCTGAGACTTGGACCAGCACTCTAATATGGGATGCAGGCATCCCAAGGAGTGGCTAATGCCCATCCCTTCATGAACTATTTGAAGACCTTTTGCATTTACAGACTTCAATTTTTTTCACATCAAACTAAACAAGTTTTAATCAAATTTTCCATGAACTTTGAAAGAAGCCCTTTACAGCAACACTTTGGAGGGTTCTTTGTTCTCTGGAAATCCCACATCATTTATGGAAAATGAAGTACTGGCTTACTCTTCACATACTGAATTACTTCTGTATCCCAGGTTTTAAAAATGAGTTTCTATCTGTCTTCTTTGGCTGACAAAAGGTACCATGAGTAAAAAAGAAAGAAAGAAAGAAAGAAAGAAATACAATAAAAGGAAAGGGAAGGGTTTGTAAGAAAAATCAAATGATAACAAGGTTAGAATAGGATTCCATGAAATCTTTTATCCTTAACTGGTTGAGAATTTCCAGTGATCTAGATTTTGAGGGAAATAAAGGCTGATAGTGATATAACCTATTAATCATCAGAATAAGTGTGAAATTAAATAGTTTAAAGGTAGCTATTTAATTCAATTTTAAGAAGAAAAGAATTAGAGACATGATGGTAGGGTCACTTTGCAGAAATAGAAATTCTGGAAACAGCAGGATATATGGCAGTAAAAAAGGAATAAGTTATCAAAAAAGAAATAGGATATCAAAGGTACACTGGATATTCCTAAATTAAATTTGGAACATGATTGTTATCATTTGAGGTCAGAGGTGTATTTGAAGGTAGCTGTTTTGTATAAAATAATTTGGATTGAATGTCACAAGTTTCTTGACATAATAATTCACAATTGATAAAGACAAATAAAATTGAAATACTGGATATAAGAGCAAAGCATATATATTACAGAAAAAATTAAAAATGAGAACATAGGGGCTGGCACTGTGGCATAGCAGGTAAAGCCGCCTCCTTCAGTGCTGCCATCACCTATGGATGCTGGTTTGAGTTCTGGCTGCTCCACTTCTAATACAGCTCTTTGCTATGGCCTGGAAAGCAGTAGATGATGGCCCAAGTCCTTGGGCTCCTGTACACTCGTGGGAGACCCGGAAGAAGCTCCTGGCTCCTTGGATCAGTGCAACTCTGGCAGTTGTGGCCAACTGGGGAGTGAACCAGTGAACCAGAGGATGGAAGACTTCTCTCTCTCTCTCTCTCTCTCTCTCTGACTCTCCTTCTCTCTCTGTGTAACTCTGACTTTCAAGTAAAATAAACAAATCTTTGAAAAATGAGAATATTTTCAATGTCTCTTAAATACACATTGGCTTTGGAACTCAGTGGTTCAGGCTTTCAGAAACCTTAAGTGGCAGAGTACCACTCATCTCTATAGTTGCATGCACAGGACTAGCACAAACTAATTCTCAGCATCGACCTAGAGCTTGACAAAAACATGAGTGCATCATGTTAAGAAGTGTGGCTTACTGAGTCAGACAGCTGTATGACCTCATAGAAGTTACTTAAACCTAATGTCTCATTCCCTTGTTCCTAGTTGGAGGACAATACCCACATCCTACATTTGTAGGAAAGACTAAATGAGAAAAAAGGTCCAAAATACTCTGCAAAATCCCCTGTACATAGAACAAGTGGAGTCCTCCAGGAACTGCTTCTTCCACTGCTCAACCATGCCTCTCTCAACCCCAGTCTAGAAGTTTTGGCCTCCTTTCTATCCTCTGAATACACTTAGCCTGTGCAGATTCTGCCTTTTGTCTTCTATTTGGAAAGCTTTGCCTCTAGGCAGCTGTATGGCCAACTTGTCTCCTTCATCCAACTCTCAGAAGGAAGTTCATAAGAACAAAAATTCTCTCATCACACAGCTTAGAAGAGCTGCCTTCCTTCTGCTGTTCATGACGCATTTTACTGCCCTGTGTGGTTTTCTTTTCAGCACTCATCACTGCCTCAGTTCTCATTTACATATTTGTGCACATGTTCATTGTCTATCTTGCTATACCTGAATGGTCACCATCCCTATGAAGGAGCCTCATCTGTCTTGTGGAATATTGGAGTACAATTGGCAGAGACTGGCTTTATGCTCCCCAAACTTGCCTCTTCTCTTCCAAGAATCATCTACGCCACGTTTCCCAGCTTTCATTGCGTTCAGCATGACCACAGATCTGTCACAGCACATGGAGAGTGTTGGCAGAGCCATGATCCCCCACAGTGCCAGAGCCACAAAGACCCCCAAGTTGCAATTTTCTCCCTTCTTTTCAAGTTGGATAAAGAAGGACATTGGGATGATTCCAAAGCCTTGGAGGTTGTAAAGTTGGGAAATATGATGAAACTAGCACCCTGACTACTGTCTATAAAAGCTGCTGCCCAACCCCTCTGAATGGAATGAACATAAACAAGAAATAATTTTCTATTTTGCTAGTCTCTGATATTTGTGCTTTTTTATTGTTGTTATGCTGACCAGCCATATGACTATCCCTACAAGTACACTTCAGGACCTAGAACACTACCTTATACACAGTAGGTTCTCAATACATACAAAACAAGTCCTGGTTAAATAAGCAAAATGATCAAATGAATGGTTTTATGTGCCATACTAGTTCAAGTCTCTGTGCCCTAACTATATTCTTTCACAGTGGGTCAAAAAGGACAACATCTCATTGAGATGATTCTTGGGAACCTCCAAGCTGTTCAGGATGCTTAAGGTTCAGGAAACTGCACCTCTTGGGTTTAGAAGTTTAGTGAATATTAACATAAAAAAGAAAATCAAAGAGATTTTTGGTGTACATGTTACTCATTCCATGCACTGACATTTCCTGTTTGGGATCATAAAGGGAATATGAAAGACTCATAAAAACCTAAATGAATTGTGCCATAAATGTTAACTGCCACAGAAAGCAATGCTGAACATCAGTCTAGTGCAACTCTGCTTCAGGGGAAAACTCTGCTGGGATACCTTAGGCTGAGGCAAAGTCAATGTCCGGTCCAAATCACATCCATTGAACATGTACTACCCCTCCTCCTCAAACGGAGGCTGCAATGTAACCCAACATCTATACAAAAATCTCTGTTGACAAAAGTTGTATTTGCTTACATATGACAGATCACCATACCATGAAGAGACTGCTTCACAAAAAAATACTATGTATTTTAATAATTAAATCCCAAACTGACCATTATCAGACTTTCAATGTATTATTATTTTTCTAAGTGAGGAAGGTAACCACACTTACCTGTAGGCAGAACTAACAAACACATTTTAGGAGACTTTAGAAGCTCAACATCCCTGTTTAAGAAGCAGAAGGTAATGAGCAGCAGGTCGGTATTATCCTATAGGCAAACTAGCAACCCAGGAGAACTGCCAGCTAAATTTTAAAAAATGTTGTACATGAGTGATCTTGCGTAGATGTGTTGAGTCATATGCATGCCTATTTTCATCCTTTTCAGCAGACACTTCTAAGAACTTGTATTACTTGCAGGGCACTATTAATTAAAAGAATCAGAGTAATTGTTCCACTGTCTTGTTCCCCATCCAGGATGAGGTACAGGCATCCGGCCACTCAGAACTGGAGAACTGGCCATGCAAACCCTGCACAGAGTCACTGCCAAACGTCCTGACATTTAAACCTCTGATGTGATCACTGTACTTGCAAGTGGCAATGCTCTCTTATGTGCCGCTGTAGAAATGGAAAATGGTAAACTCTGAAGTTTTAATTCTTAAGAAATACTTCAGAAAACAGAAGAATTTATAAGGAATATAGGCAAACACTCAGGTCCACAACATCCAGCTTCAGAAATAGAAGATCATCAGGAAAGTTTGGATACCCATGAACCCTCCCAAGGGTTCCCTCTTATTTTTGAGTTTTATAATTGTCCTGGGATTCCTTTATGCTTTATATTACCTTCAGTCATGAGCATGTAAGATATCTGCATTAAAAGCATTTTCTATGGAAAAATGATTAGCATCTTGGATTTATAACACCTATCTAAGACTCTTCGCAATAATAAATTGATAATCTTTTTTTGTGTTTTGTTTGACATGTTCTGATTTAAATTTTGTCATGAACATGAATGGATCAGAGGAGACACCATTAGTGAAAGTGTTTAAAAAATCTGTTATTTTCATTATCTTATTTTCATAGATTATTTATTTGAAAGGCAGAGTTGCAGAGAGAGAGAGAGAACTTCCATTTGCTGGTTCACTCCCCAAATGGCTATAACAGCCGGAGCTGGACTGGTCCTAAGCCAGGGGTTAGGAGCTTCTTCTGAGTCTCCCATGTGGGTGGCAGGGGCCAACGACTTGGACAATCTTCTGCTGCTTTTCAAAGCACCTTAGCAGGGAGCTGGGTCAGAAGTGGAGCAGCAGGGACTTGAACTGGTATCCATATGGGATACTAGGGTCACACCAGTCATTTTATCTGCTAGGCTACAATGCCAGCCCCTTGTCATCTTATTTTAAAACACCCAAATTCAAAGATTTGAGGCAGCAGAACTAGACAAATTCATCAGTTTTTAGCATAGTTGGTTGTCTGATTTTTTTAGGTGAAGTGCAAATAGCCACAAAAGTATGAATTTGCAGATAAAATGAGTTTAATTTTACCGCTTTTATGATGAAAATGCAATGGCAGTCAAATGGCAAACATCTCTCAGTTACTCTACTTCACATTATCACTTTACATTTGAAAAGAAGGATGGGCTATCCAGTGATTAGAAAAATGCAAATTCAAACAATAGAATGCCATTTTCACCCAAATTAACAAAAGTGTAATTAACTGGCACTATCTAACATAGGCAAGAGTGTCAGAGTCACTGAGAAGGCAAATTTGCATTATGGTAAAAATTTGAAAAGAAAGTTTCATGGCATAGCCATTCTATTTCTCTGACACCACTCTAAAGAAAAAACAACACAGGCATACAGGTATACACAAATGGATACACACACACAGAGACAGATATGTATAGTCACTCTATCACTTTGATAATGAAGAACAATTGCAGACCACCCAAATGATCTCAAGAGGATATGTAGGGACCAGTGCTGTGGTGTAACAGGTAAAGCCACCGCCTGCAATGCCAGCATCCCATATGGGCGCCCGTGAGAGTCCTGGCTGCTCCACTTCCAGTCTAGCTCTCAACTATGGGCTGGGAAAGCAGGAGAAGATGGCCCAAGTCTTTGGGCCCCCGCACCCAGGTGGGAGACCCGGAAGAAGATCTTGGATCCTGGCTTCGAATTGGCACAGCTCCAGCCGTTGGGGACATCTGAGGAGTGAGCCAGCGGATGGAAGACTTTTCTCTCTCTCTTTCTTTCTCTCTTTCTGCCTCTCCTTCTCTCTCTTTATAACCTTGACTTTCAAGTAAATAAGGAAGTCTTCAAAAAAAAAGAGGATATTTAAACACTTCATTATAAAGCTATATTAATATTTTATCAATAATTATAAGGTATATGTATTCCATATGTTCAGACATGCTGCTGAACGAAGAAAAGGAAGCTACAGAATATTACGCACAGTGGACCTCCATCTCTGTTAAATTCTAAGTCATCAGAATTCCTTCAGAGATACACTGTATTTCTTCTAAAGAAATTCTTTGATAAGCTTGTCTGGAGGAGTGGCTGAGGTCACAAAGGGACCTGAGTAAATTTGGCATTGTTCTTCCCCAGAGAACTTCTTGGTGGCTCCATCTATCATACAAAGAAAGAAGATGAAAGGAACAAGGAGACAGACCGGGCTGTATGAAAACACACTGCACTGAGCAGCGGCTGACCTCACTGAGTCAGCCCTCAAATTTCCAATACAAAATCACAAAAAGCATTCTTGAGGGTGGCTTTATTATGGAAAAAAGGGAAATTTTTGACTTTATTGTTGTAATTGTTCTACAAGGCCGACAGGGTAGAAAAGAAACCACAATCATTTTCCTTGCAGTAAAAAAGAATTTCTGAAAAACACAAAATACATTTTCTATGAAAAAGAGATCGAATAATTTTACTACACTCAACTTAAGAACACTTTTCATTAAAAGACCTTGTAAAGAATAAAATATAATCAACAAAGAACAAACAACATACAGAGAAGACAAAAAACTATTATGCAGTTTTATAAAGAAACCCTACAAATCATGGGATAAAGAAATAGCCTAATAGAAAATGAGGAAAAGACATTATAGTATTTCATAAAAGAGGAAATAGAAGAGGTTCCTGCTGAAACATTAGTTGTGGTACATCCATAATACAGCATTGCTTATACGATTTAACTTTGCCACACGCTACAACCCTGCAACTTCAGTGCCGGCAACACGTTACACGAGGAGTCAGAAAGTTGGCAACACTGCTCATGACAGTAAAGATAGGCACAGTCCAGTGCCCAATAACATTAAGATAGAGAAACCAACTGTTGTATATCCAGGCAGTGAATACAAACAACAATAGAAATGGATGAACTTGAATAGCTAACCACAAAAAAGATGAGCCTCAAAAACATAACGCTGGGAAGAACCCAAAAAAGATCACTAAAATTCATGTAGTACTTTTTGCATTGATAGAAAGACCAAAACTAGGCATCATATTTAGTTCCAGTAGGTGGCAAAGCTGTGAAGAAAGGCAAAAAGATGCTTAAAAAAAAATCCTGGATTATGTTTGCCTCTGGAAGCTAGTAAAAGTCAGTAACAGGGCATTTGGGAGCTTCAAAAGTGTTGATAATATGCTTTTTCGAAAGCTGACTGTTGGGTTTAGAAATGTACATTTTATTACATTTTTATTATTATTTCTCTATTATGTGTTTAAATAGACATCTAAGTTTAAAGAGCTATTGAAGAATAAGCATCCACAACCAAAAATTGTCTAGAAAGGTAAACAGCTCTTCTCCATAGACAGGGAAGGAAGAAATCAAAATTTTCACATTACCTTCAATGTGCATTTTAAAAATGTGAATGTTTGTCCCAAAAGAACCTGCACTAATTTTGTAATTGAAAAAAAAAAAAAAAAGGCTGACCCAGCCATAATGGGTCTTCATACACGAATGATTATTGAGACGCTTCAATGAACTGAGCTGATAAGCTGATGTCATTCAAATTTACTGCCTGTGATTGCTGCAAAGCTTAGCTTTCAGAAATATCATAAAAGTGATTGATAAAATTTGCCTTCCCAAAAGAGTGAAGAGAGCTAATCTGAAATACCTTTGTTTTCAAATTTAAAATTACTGCTTTACTTTTCAAAAGGGAAACATCACAATGGAACTATGTTCTATAATCATTGTTTCTTCCAAAGACACCTCAATAAGATTGTGTTCATGAGGCTTCTCTTGCACAGCTAACAGTTAAAACTGTAATTTATGGCAGCCCTAGCACTGAGAATAGCACTGGTCATAAAGCAAAACTTTTGCATTTCCTGTGCTTTTTGTTACAATGGTGCCACTCTTTTCTTTATCATCATTAAATTCTTGTCACGTACGAGATTTCTTATTCTAAATTACAGAGTTTAATTTTACTCTGGTGGTCATAATCAAATTGTACAAGATGCCATGTTAACAACTAAAATCTTTGAAAAAGTTTCTTTTTTTTTAAGATTTTAATTTTATTTATTTGACAGTTACAGACAGTAAGAGAGAGAAAGAGAGAGAGAGAGAGAGAAAGTTTTCCTTTTGTTGGTTCACTCCCTAAGTGGCTGCAACAGCCAGAGCTTCACTGATCGGAAGCCAGGAGCCAAGAGCTTCTTCCAGGTCTCCCATGCGGGTGCAGGGGCCCAAGCACTTGGGCCATCTTCTACTGCTTTCCCAGGCCACAGCAGAGAGCTGGACTGGAAGAGGAGCAACCTGGACTAGAACCGGTGCCCATATGGGATGCCGGCGCTGCAGGTGGAGGATTAACCTAGTGCGCCACGGCGCCAGCCCGGAAAAAGTTTATTTCTATAACATCATATTTTGTTGATAATTTTTAAATTTATTGCTTAATGTGGGCTTATTCCAATTCATAAATATCAATGTTAAATATTTTAAATCAACATGCTAGAGGATTTTTTTCAAAAAATCAAACATACAAAACTGAGATCTGTCCCAGAGAACACTATTAAATACTGCAACCTGGAATTTCAACGTCTTATAAAATCTCGGCATCACCACAGTAGGTATGGACCATGCCCAGACGGATGGCTAAATCATTTCCCCAAACATTTTTGTTTTGGATACTCAGAATTAAGTAGAATCAAGACATGCATTATAGAGAATGAAAAAGTCCTACTGCATGAGAGAAAAGGCAATTGGAAGGGAGACTATACCATGGTTGGGAACTAAACAATGAGAATGATATATAGTTGATGAAACCCTCATTTTTCAAACCATGTGTGAATAATAAAGGTCAAGAGAGAGAAGCAACTCTTGAGTTTCTCTTAAATTTATGTAGAAAGCATTGCCTTGGGAAAGAAAACAACAGCATTTAGATCTTAGACCTCACTAAAAATTTCAAATCTGAGCAAACTTCTTAGATTTCTAGTGTTTATCTACTAAACATGGATGTTCGAAGGCAGGTAAAGGAGAAAAGTTGAAATTTTCTGGCAATCTTATGTACCACAAAGACTCTCAATACTTGGAAGTCTGAGTTCCAGTGTCAGAAAGAAGATGCAATACAAACAGTGCAAATTTGGATTCCATAAGCCTTCTCAGATGACACAAATTAAAATAGATTTCTTTCCTATTTTAACACAACTTCTATCTACAAAGTGACTTACAAGGGATAACTCTGTGGTAAAGAGCTTTACATGTATTATCTCATTAAATCCTCTCACTGACCTCAAGAAGCAGGCTATAATTTTCCTACTTTATAGAGGAGGAAGATCTCTCTTACACATCCAATATGGTTGCAATAGGTCACACAGCAAATAAGTGATAAAACTGGGATATGCACTCCCAGCAGTCTGATTCTGGAGTCCCAATGTTTAGCTTATGATATTCCTTCAGCTTTCTCAATCTACAGTGTTTTAAGGTTCTCGCATTTCAGGACCATTGGTTTAGAATCAGGTTACCAGCATCAAACACTGGTATGTTTCCTCAGATCCCATGCTCACTAGTTTTATGTAAGTTGAATATGTGGATACTTTATATTATTCCCCATCCCCTTCTTTTTCTACTCTACTCCCTAATATTGTGCCCACATAGCACAATGTCTAGCATATAACATGTAGTCAACTTATGATTGTGGCATTGAAGATAAAATTTCACTCAAAGCTTAAGATGATTGAGGGGTCATAGCTGGAATTCAGGTGCTTTAGGAGAAAAATACATGAATATTAACAGCTGATAAAATAGAGTCAAAAAGCAAACACATCTTAAAGAAGCAAGTCTTAACCCCTGAAGGATTATGAAGGATTTATTAAGGGGGAAACAGCAGGATAGCAAGGCTTGGTATATTTTCCTAGGGCCATTTACAAATGAACATCAAGAAACAGCTGCATAGCCAAGTACCACTGGCAATTCAAACTTGATTTTAAATATTTTGATAGAATGAGAAATTAGCTGTCATTTGCAATTATAAAAAAGTGTGTTCCAAGGAATTTTAATCCTTTAGGAGATACCTCAGGGCATATTGGAGGAGATAATATATCATAGTTCTGGGCTCCTATAGCTGATACTGTTGTTTTCCCAAGAGCCATTCCTCTTTCTCATGACTTAAAAGAACCCTAAATTTATTTAGGTAGCAATGTGCACAGAATTAGTGCATGCTTCAAAACACCCAGGTTTTAGGACTGTTTCTGTATAACCTAGTACTAGGCTAGCTCCCCAATTCTAGGACACAGGCCAAGCATCATAGTCCTGCCATCTACGCTAGCACCTATATACTTGGCCTCCAGGCTGACACCAATGGACAAAGGCTCCAAGCTGGCACCTATAGTCCCAGATCCAGGTTAGCCCAGTGGTTCCAGACACTAAGGCTGCACTGAAAATTCAGAGCTTCAAACTAGATCCTAGGGAAATCAGTCTCCTTGTGAGTCCCTCGATCAGACCAGTACTTAGCTTTAGACTGGTCCATGTGGTGACAGGCTCCAGAGAACTCAGTATCCAGACCTGATCTAGCAAATTCAGGTTCCACACCTACTCCCAGTGGATCCCCGTGCCAGGCCAGATCTCAAGGACAGAGACTCAAGACCACCTTTACAGACCAAGGCTCCAGATTAGCCTGTGTAAACTCAAGCAGCATATCCAACTGAAGATCAGGTGATTTCCTGCATATTCAGGCTCAATGTCCACAACAGGAATAAGCCATTCTTTTGGTGCCAGGATATTTTGGCCATTCCTTTTAGGCACATACTCTGGCTACATACTTGAAGATCCAATCAACTTGGGTACCCACATGGATTCAGGCTTCAGTCCCAACCCTCTGGACCCAAGTACAAGAGCTTCCTACCTGCTGACATAGATTTCATGGCAGACTGCCAAAGGAATACAGTAGCAAGCCCATATTTGGACCATGTTGGGTGACCTGCTCAGAATCTATGGACAGGTTGACTTAATGAAGGGCTTTCAGAGACAAAAACCAATGCACAAATACTAGAAAAAGTCCCTATTTCATTAAATGCACCAACAGCCATGTAAGGCAACAGAAATATGGAAAACAAAGAAAAAATAACACCGCCACCAAAAAACACCAAAACATAATATTCTAGTTGCTAATCACAAAGAAATAGAGATGGATAAACTGTCTAACAAAAAATTCAAGATAATTGTTTTAAGAAAGCTTAATAAACTTTAAGGAAATAGAGAGAAACAATTTAATACAACCAAGAATGCAATAAATGACCTAAATGAGGTATTTAACAGATGTTGACAAAATAAAAAGAGCAAAAATTCAAGCAAATTCTGGAGCTAACAAGTATGGTGAATGAAATGAAAGTGTAGAAAAGATCATCCGTAGTAGAATAGATCAGGTTAGGGAAAGAATCTATGGACTTGAAGACAAGTAATTTGAAAATATATAGTCAGAGGAAGAAAAAAAAGAATTGAAGAAAGTTCATGGGATTTATAGGACAATATGAAAGGAGCAAATGTCCAAGTTATAGGAACTTATAAAGAGAAGAGAAAAACAAAGGAGTTTGAAGATTATATAAAGAAAAGTAGCAGAAAACTTTACAAATGTTGAAATATATATATATATATATATATATATATATATATATATATAAAATCTGGTACAACAAGGTAGAAACTCTTCTTTAATCAAAACAAAATTGCACTGAGATATGTTACAATTCAATTCTCAAAAATAGAGGACATCTTACTGTTACCTAAAGTAAGAAGTTCTGGGGCTCCACTGTACAATAGGGTGACTATAGATAATGTTAATGTGCTATATATTTGTCTATAATAAAAATAAATTAGAAGATAGCAGGACTAACTATACTTTAGTCAGATAAAATATATAGCAAATGCAATTGAAAGATAAGTTTCCATTGGTGGTGCAAACATTTTGAAATCCATTCATAGTATTTTCATAATATATATATAGATTTCCATGAAATTTTTAAAGACCCTTTTTAATTTAAAATAACTTTTTTTAAAAAAAGACAAATAGGGTCATTTTATAATGATGAATTAGTCAGTTCATCAATTGTAAATATGTAAGCACCAGACACCACAGCACCTAAATTTATAAATTTTAATAGATGTTGGGGAAAAATAAAGTATAATAAAATAATAGTAAGGAACTTCAATATTCCACTTTCAGCAGTGGCTAGATCATCCAGACAGAAAATCAATAAGGAAAGAAAGGACTTAAACTACACTTTTGAGCAAATGGGCCTAACAGATACATACTGAGCATTCCATTCAATGGGAGCAAAATAAACACTCCCCTGAAGGGAACATGAAGCTTTCTCCAAGACAGCTCATAAGCTAATCCACAAAAGAACTATTAACAAACTTAAGAAGGTTGCAATCATCTCCAGTGTCTTTTCCAATCACAATTGTAAGAAGCTGGAAGTCAAAAATACATTGAAATTAAAGAACATGCTCTTGAATAACCACAACGAAACAGACAATCTGAAAAGACAAATAGCAAATAAAATGATTGAATCACTGATAAGACATCTCCCAAAGCAAATTTGGGATCTGATATCCTCACTGTTGAATTCTACTAAAAATTTACAACTAAAGTAGTATCAATTCTTTTCAAACTCTTCCAAAAACTGTAGAAAAGGAAATACTTCATTATATGAAGTCAGAATTACATTGATATCAAAGTCAAATAAGGGTACTACAAGAATAGAAAATTACAGGCCAATAACTTTGACGAACATAGATGCCAAAATGCTCAACAAAATACTAGTGAATAAAAGAGAACATCACATTGAATGGTTAATTCTCCATGATCAAATGGTATATATCATAGGGATATAAAATCCACTCAAAATAAACAAATTTACATATGCAATACACTGCATTAATAGAATGGACAAAAATCATATGATAATCTCATTAGAAGCAGAAAATAAAACATTTAGCAAAATTCAGTATCATGTCATGATATAAATTCTCAACAAATTAGGTGTTGAAACAATGTACTTCAGCATACTAAAGCCTATATACAGTGGGGTATATATACACAATGGAATACAACTCAGCCATAAAAAAGAATAAAATCCTGTATTTTGCAACAAAATAGATGCAATTGGAGACCATTATACTTAATTAAATATGCCCATCCCCAAAATACAAATATCATATATTTTTCTCTGAGTTGTGGCAATTATAATTCAATCAATCAATAAATTCATTTATAAATTTATAAATAATAAATTATATAATAAACTATAAATCAATCAATAAAAAGATTTTAAAAACCCATATAAATAGCCCACAGTTAACATCACACTCTATGGTGAAACTTTGAAAATTTTTTTCTCTAGTATCAGGAACATTCAAGAATGACCCCTCTCTCTACCTTTATTCAACATAGTACTGGACATCTTAGCCAGAGGAATTACATAAGAGAAAGAACTCAAAGACCAACAAATGGGCAAGGAAGAAGTTAAATTGTCTTTGTTGCAGATGACATCACCATATATATATGTATATGTCTATACATATATAAATTATATGTGTGTATATATAATATATATACTATACTTATATATAACATATATAAATTCTTAAAAACCCATCAAAAAGTGTTAGAAAAAAATTCAATGAAACTATAGTATATAAAGATAACATACAAAAATAAGTAGAATTTTCATAACATACCAAAAAATTTCAAAAAAACAAGTCAGTAACACAATCACATTTATAATAGTTTCAAGGAAAAATTAAATGCTTACGGGTAAAATGTAAACAAGAAAAAAGACTTATTCCTGAAACAGGTGTTGAGAACATCCAGCCTTGGGCCATATAAGGCCTAAGAAATCATTTCTTTTATTTATTTATCTACTTATTTTACTCATTTTTTTATTTATTTGACAGATATAGTTACACAGTGAGAGCGAGAGATAGAGAGAAAGGTCTTCTGTCCGTTGGTTCACCCCCCAAATGACTGCCACAGTCGGAACTACGCCGATCAGAAACCAGGAGCCAGGTGCTTCTTCCTGGTCTCCCGTGAGGGTACAGGGGCCCAAGCACTTGGGCCATCCTCCACTGCCATCCCGGGCAACAGCAGAGAACAGGACTGGAAGATGAGCAACCGGGACTAGAACCCAGTGCCCATATGGGATGCTGGCGCCGCAGGCGGAGGATTAACCAAGTGAGCCATGGTGCTGGCCCTGAGAAATCATTTCATCTGTCCCTGCCGAGGCAACCACAGCAGAGACTTGAAATTCAATAAATATATAGCAGCCTAATTTTTCAGGTGATAATTTTGTTTGGCCCATGACTGATGCTATACATATCTAAGTGGTTCTTGGCAGAAAACAGTTTCCTATCTCCTGCAACTCATTGGCAGAATAAATGAAAGAAGACACAAGTAAATAAGAAGATATCCCATTTTCATATACTGAAGAAGTAATATTGTGAAAATGTCCATACTGCAGACTCAGTGCAATTTCAGCAAAATTCCAATCACCTGTTCCACAAAAATGGGTAAAGAAATCCTCAACTTTGCCTGGAACCACAAAGACACTGCAATACCCAAAATAACCCTGAGTTAAAAGGGCAAAGCTGGAGACCATCTACTACCTGACTTCACAATACACTAAAAAGCTATTATAATCCAAACAGCATGGTACTTGAATAAAAACAGAAACACCAATGGAACAGAATAGAGAACACAGAAATAAATCCACTCATTAATATTCAATTGATATTTCACAACATTTCCAAGAATATGCAACAGGGAAAAGACATTCTTTCTAATAAGTAACACGGGGACAACTTTATTTCACACCATATAAAATGATATAAAATCAATTCAAAATATATTACAAACTTAAATGTAAAACCTGAAACTTAAAACTACCAGAAGACAATGTAAGGGTAAAGTTCCACAGCACTGGTCTAGGCAATGATTTCTTTGGATATGAAACACAAAAAGCACATTCAATAAAATAAAAAGAATAGACAAATGGGATTACATCAAAGTGAAAACTTCTGCACCATGAAGGGAACAACAGAATGAAAAGGCAAATCATGGCAAGAAGAAATATATTTGAAATTCATACATCTGATAAGGCACTTATATCCAGAATACGTAAGTAACCGAAACACATCAGTCATAAGGAAACAACCTGATTTCAATATGAGCAAAGGATCTGGATCAGCATTTCTCAAAGAAGACATACAAGTGGCTAACAGGAAAATGTTCAACAATGCCATATTAAGAAATCAAATTAAAATAGCAATGGGATATCATCTCTCCTAATAGAACAGATATTATTAAAAAGACCGAAGAAGACCAGTATGTAGAAGATATGGAGTGGAGAATCCTTCTACTATACACTGTTAGTAGGAATGTAAATTGATATAATCATTGACTTGTGGGCTCAAAATTCTGTTCACATGTTTTTATAAGAACTTTGAAAAAATACGAGTCTGTTCTCTAATTTTAATGTAAAAATAACATTATAAGTTTAAATAATTGCACACGATAGAAGTCGCAGACCATCATAACATTTTTGTTCACCCTTAGCACAAAGATCTGCACGTGGCTAGGAAAGACTGGAAGCCCCATTGGTTTATGGCGTGTGATTAATCATTACATGAAGCATCGCCTTTGTTGCTGCTCCCCTGGGATGTTTTTACACCCTCAGGAAATGGACCAAAGGAAGATTTATGTGGGGAATATACCTTTTTGTTAAGGGCTGTGGCAGAGAGACATATAGTATATGTTTTAAACCTGAATATTTTTGAGAATAAAAGAGGTACTACTAGCAACTATGCTAGGAAATAAACATATACCAGGAACACTGTGATATGTGTTGATTGTAACTATTGGAACACTGATTCTTTATCAGGTAAATCAGTTGACAGAAGAAAATTCACAGAAATTAATGATCTGGTCATTATTTCCTTGAAAACTGTCCATTCTTCATTTTTCCTTGACAATTTTTTCAATGCTTTCACAATGTGCATAGACATATAATTAAGCTAGTGTACAGTCATGGTGGTTATTAAAGTATTGGAACATTTCCTCAAATGTTCATAAACAGAATAAAAGTAATTGTGCTAGCCACTGAAAATAATTAATAATCTCCAGCATTTAAGAAACTACAAATGAGCAAGGTATGATTTTAAGACAATTTCTAGCTTGGATATCAGAGCACAGAATCCCTGTTACAGAGGAGTTGCAATTCATTTTCAAAGTTGATGTGAAACCTTGAAGCATACAAGTTCTTAAGTAGAAGAAAGGAGACTCACAGCCTCTTCTAATCTCTTCCACCAACTTCCAAAAGCAATGGGGGCTCCTACAGAGAAGAGTAGGACCGGGACTCAGCAGCTTACAAGGCTTCTGGGTCCCTGAGACGGTTGCCATGGAGACAGAGAAAACGTCTTTATTTTGGAAAGGCATGGTGGGGGAGGTTGGAGAACTCTAGTTTTACTGACAATCTAACTCATAGAAGGCAGTAGTTTCTGTGCTTTGTAAATAAGTTTTTAGGAGGGAACTGCTTGGAAACCCATTTGGTGACTGAGAGAATTCTCTGACAACACAGTGCCATGTCTTCACCCTCCCCTTATAGTTATAATTAATTAATTTATTTTTGAGAATCCCAGCACAAGGATGTCTACTCTTCCAGCCCTACTGGCCTGTTGATCTCTTGGATAGACAAGGCCTCCAAAGATGTCTCCAATTCCTCCAGGCAGCATGACCGCATGAGCAACTCCTACTACTTCTTTATTTTCTTTACTTCTTTATACTTTGTCTGTGCTATTACTTGGGTTCCACCTGGCCACTGTGTGCTGTTGGCATTAAGCTGCATCCTAATTAGTCTCAATAGGGTACAGAATCATAGTGTAACCCCTTATTGGAGAAAGAAGAAAAATCTACAGGCTCCTGGCCTCAGAAACAAAGATCAGATCACTCCCATATACTTTTTATCTTTCCCACTTACCTTCTCCATCTCCTTTTCTCCCATGGATCACCAAATTATGACACCATTTCAGCATAGAAGGAGAAAAGAGAGAGTAGAGCTGATACAGGGAGGGGAGAACTAGTATGAGGGTAGCAAATGAATATTCTTCTTTTATGATTAATGTGATCTTTAACAATGAAATGACTACCAATTCATAAGCAGCATATCAAGTCATGAAGTAGATAGCATTACCATCTACCTTGTAACTAAAATATCAAGTGAAAGAATGTATCAGCACACAAGTCAACATACTGCTTGTAATTTGTTATGATTGTTTTATGAATGAAATGTGCTACAAAAAATATAACTAGGTAGGACATTTAGACATATCACTTGCTTCCTTAAAAGCAAATAAAAGGATATGATTTATATTAACTATAAGTTATATATTATCTGATTACACCATTTGAATTCTTTTTTGCTATTTCATATTTCAAATTGAAGAGGCTATTCTAGATGCATGGTTGTAGTTTCTTTTTTAAATTTTTATTTACTTATTTTATTTATTTGAGAAGCAGAGAGACAAAGAGCTCCCATCTGTTAGTTCACTCTCCAAATTTCTACAACATCTTGGACTGAGCCAGGTCAAAGCCAAGAGCCAAGAACTCAATCTAGGTCTTGCACAAAGATGGCAGGAACCAAAATATTTGAGTCATCACCTGATGCCTTCCAGTGTATGCACAAGCATGAAGCTCGAACCAGGACCAGAGTCAGGACTTAAACCTAGGCACTGTGATATGGGATGTCAGTGTCCCAAAAGGCATTTTAAGTGCTGAGCCAAACACTTGAAATAGTGTTCTTAATCTGCATATTTTCTTTTTTTTTTATTAAACTTTTATTTAATGAATATAAATTTCCAAAGTACAGCTTATGAGTTACCATGGCTTCCCCCTCCCAAAACTTCCCTCCCACCCACAACCCTCCCCTTTCCGGCTCCCTCTCCCCTTCCAATCACATCATGATTCATTTTCAATTCTCTTTATATACAGAAGATCAGTTTAGTATATTTTAGGTAACGATTAATCTGCATATTTTCTTCATTTTCCAGTGCAGTGAAATTAACATGGCAGAACGTTAATAACATTGTCTTTGCATTTTTCTGTTCAGATATGTTTGAGAGTGATTATCAAGGAGATAGTTACCACCTACTTTATTTCAGAAAAGGAAAAACTGTAGGTTTACAAAATTCAAACTTGATTTGCGAATTTACATAATTTTAAATTGCTGTGGCATATAAATTTCCACCTTCTGTCACTCAAAGTATCCCTGCTTTATTATCTCCCTAAGTGAGAAAAGCCCCATGCATTTCAGGAAGCTCCAAATACCTACTGGTTCAGAAGTAAGCTATTGAGCTGATGGACATTGAGTATGGTAGGCTGAATGGTTCATGAAGACATCCATGATCTATTTCCTGGAACCTATGATCATTACTTTCCATAGTGAAGGGAACTTTGCAGGCATGATTAGGTTAGGATCTTTAGAGAGGACAATTGTGTTGAATGGCTGAGGTGGGCCCTGAAATGCAATCGCAAATGTCCTTATAAGATGGAAGCAAAGACAGGCTTGACTACATACAGAAAAGGTGATGTGAACATGGAACCGAGATAGACTCGAAGATTCTGTACTGTTGAACTGGAAGGAGGAAAGAGCACAAAAATCAAGATAGGGAAGCACCTGGGAAAAGCAAACAGGAAGATTTTTCTCTGAGCTGTGTAAGTCCTGCCAATACCTTGGTTTGGTTCAGTGAGACTCATTTCAGACTTTTGACTTCTAGACTTACAAGAGAGTAAATGTGTGTTTTAAGCCCCCGAACTTATGGTAATTTGCTATAGAAGCCAGAGGAAACTCAGACAATGATATATAAAAGGGCTCTGAGAAAATACTTGCTTACTTGGTCACGTAGAGGCCATACTACTCCAAGATTTAACAAGGCTACTAATATCATCTTAACATAGCAGACACTCATGGGATGGAGCAGGGAAACAGATATAAAAGAGAGCCCTTTGAGTCATATGTACTTACTACACAAACATCACATAGGCTTACACCTTTGTAACCCCAGGAAATTAGCTAAATAATGGGAAATTTTCAATCAAACTGGCAACTTGGAGAAAAGGACCAGAGTCTCACAAGGCAAGTGGAGCATTTGTACCTTTCTTAAAGGCTACTCAACTGTATGATTCAAGAAAAGCACTTATAAGCTCTTAGACAAGAATTCTGTTTGTGTGGTTTTCACCACAAAACCTCTGTGAACCAAGCGAAAACTTGGAGGTAGGAGGTGGTTTTGGATATTGTTGTCCTAACCCAGCTCTCAAAACTCTCTCATCTGAATCTCTGGCTTATTTTGAGATAATATATTCTACAAAGCACTATTCGAGAGAGATGAGCACTGATTCTGGAGTCAAAAGTGTAATCCCAGTTAATCATGCACAGGAGGAAAATTTGAAAGAAAGGTTCAATGTTGGAAAAATGAAAGAATGTCAAGTAGGCTTTAAAACTGATCCTCAGGGCCCAGCGCTGTGGTGTAGTAGGTAAAGCCATTACCTGTGGTGCCGGCATCTCAGGTGGGCACTGGTTTGAGTACCAGCTGCTCCACTTCTGATCAGGCTCTCTCCTATGGCCTGGGAGGGCAGTGGAGGATGGTCCAAGTCCTTGGGCCTCTTTACCCAAGTGGGAGGACCAGAGGAAGCTCCTGGCTTCCGATTGGCCCAGCTCCAGCCATTGTGGTCATCTGAGGAGTGAATCAGCAAATGCAGAGCCTTTCTCTCTCTCTCTCTCTCTCTCTCTCTCTCTCTCTCTCTCTCTCACTTTCTCTCTGCCTCTGCCTCTCTGTGGCTCTACCTTTCAAATAAATAAATAAATATTTTAAAAAAAACCTGATCCTCAGAGTACCCTTGAAATCAGTACTGTAACATCCATGACTATTTTTTAAAGGATTTTCTAATCTTGCTTCTATTTCACTTTATTCTCAGCAGTGTGACAAGAATCAGCTGCTGGATTTGAGAGCACAAAATGTGTCTAGATAACCTATAATTTACCCAGTGGTTTCTAAGACAGACTAACACCTATTCTTCTTTCCTACCCCCAGGCCTAGAATCAGGTATCCTATAAATACAAATACTTCTCTAAGGAGGAATATGCACACTTAAATTAAATGATTAAAAAGAGCTCTGTCTGGGACACTTGGTGCAATTGTCCCTGGCATGTAAATAAAATCCAGAGATTCAATGACATGGAACACTATGAGACCACACAACGGATTAAAACATCTGTGGCAGATAGACAACCAAGTTTTGACTCTCAGATCTCACTATGAGTTTTGTAACTTGGGAAAACATACTTTGTTTTTCCAAACTTCACTAACATTTAAGATGATGATGGTAATACCTACCTTCTCGGGCTATTTTTAAGACAAAAAAGATCTATATATGTTTATTTATAATGCATGTAGAAGTGCTTACTTCAGAGCTGGGAAAATATTGTCTCAATAAATCTCAGATATTCTGAGATGACCTTGAGGTCAATAAGAACATGAATTGAAATACTTCATTAAATTATAATTTATCATCTTGAGGTTTGATAAATAGTGATTAGAGGGGAAAAACTAACGAGACAGATTAAATAAGGAACTGGTTACTAAAGAAAAATATATGTAAAATAGATGAGACGTGGGTATTTTTATGATATGAAAACAAATTGCATATATTTTGAACATCAAATGGATGTTCAGTCATATGTATGTATGTGTATTTAATATTCTTCTAAGTTGACTATGATTTCCTTCTTATTTATCTTTCAGAAAATTTCTACCCAGCCCCCAGAGTGAATCTTAAAAAGAATTAGATTGCATTGTATCATTTCTTTGCTTAAAAGTCTCCAATGGTTTCCCACCACACTTACATAAAAGACAAACTCCTTATTCTGGTTTATGGGGCGCTATGTACTTTGACCCCTGCCTTTCTCTCCTGACCTCATCTCTTCCATTCTCTCCAGGTCCAGTGGCTTTCTCCCTGCTTAGGGAGCATCCAGCCTCATTCCTGTCTCAAGTCTTTCATGCTGTTACCTCTGTTTGGAATGTTGTTCCTCCTGAACGCTGTGTAGTTCTAGCTCTGTTTCATTCAGAACCTGGATAATACTTGACCTCCCAGTTTCCCACCTCCACTTGCAGTCCTCATATACCTTGTGATCCTGACATTCATGTCAGAGACCCAGACTTCTGCCTTCAGCCTGGTCTAACAGTGGCCATTTGGGGAGTGAACCTGTGGCTGGAAGACCTCCCTCCCTCTCTCTCTTTATTTTCTCTCTCTCTATCACTCTGCCTTTCAAATAAATAAAATAATAAATAGACATTTTTAAAAACCTGGCTTCCCAAATGAGGACTTAACTGACCACACAATTTCAAGCAACCATCGAATCATACTCTATCACTTCAACCTATTTCATGTCTCTACATAGGCTCTAACACTACTGTATATTTTTCTTGTTTATTTTGGAGATTAAAAATTCTTATCACCAATAATATAGTAGCTGTCACAGAGCCACTGTAGTATAACATGTTACTTACATGTCTGTGGTAATGCTGGTATAACTGAACCTACTGTGCCGCCTGTCACAAACATAATACTTGATATTATGGTTACAATACTATATATGATATTATGATGCTATCCTATTATATTATATTATGATTATAATACATAATACTTGGTATTATCATTATGATGAAAATAATGACAATAAGCAATGTTATTGGTTTTTGTATTTGCTATGCTATATTTTTAAATAATTATTTTAGAGTGCAATCCCTTACACACAGACACACATATATATTTTTAAAAGCTTACTACAAACAGAATGCTGTGTGAGGCCAGCAGCAGCCTCCTACACCTTGTGTTCACTGTTTCTGTGGAGTGCATCAAGAGGTTGTGTTGAGCGACAGACCTATCTGGGTGCAGGTAGGTAAGCACAGTCTATGAGGTTCTTACACTGATGACATCACCTGGCAACACAGGTCTTCCAGTACATCCCCTTGGTTAAGCAATATCTGACTGTATTTATATGTTCATTTATGCTAATTACTAGTTCCTCCCTTTCCTAGAATAGAAGACCCCTGAGAGAAATACTTGTTCTTGTTCACTCCCATGCCTCTTTCACCTAGAAGAATGCTGGAACATTGTAAACTTTTAATAATTCTTGAAGATTTGGTCAAAGAATGGATACATGAAAATAAGTTACGGTTATTCAGGTTCTTTATCCAAGTTCTTTCTGAATTATTGCTAACATCATCCTTATGCATATCTCCTCATACACATCCGATTAAGTGCCAAAAGTTTAATAATTGAGTCAAAAAGTATGTGCAATTTAAATGTTGATAGTTACTTTCAAATTGCTTTTGAACAAAGTCATACTAATTTACATTTTGAGTGAAATCCTTAAGTCTTCCTTTAAATGATTTTGTAAGATGGTTTGAGACACATTCTCTCCACTTAGAAGCCCTGGATACTTTATAATTTCATAACCTTGAATTGAAAACAGGTTAACCAAAGTGCAGAAGTCCACAGTGGGCTTCAGAATGGCTGGAGAACTCATGCCTACTAGGACTTCAGTTGGAGTAATTGCTATGAGATGAACACGTGATTCACTTTCAAGTCTTCCATTACCCAGGAGTCCTGTGTTTCGATGTTTTGCAGTAAACAGAAAATTTCCTAATTAACATTCATGTGATCTTTTCTAAGTGCGCAAAATGTAATTTGCAATAAAACAAAAATCCTAATTTGTGAAGATTGGTTTGAAACACAGAAGAACATACTGGCAGCAATAAGTACCCTATTTTAAAGGGCCCTCAAATTGTATGAGTTCATTTTCTGCTACTAACTGTATTTCTCTTGTCCTTTGAGTTATCTATGCCAATAAACTCCTATGTTCTGTGCAATACTAACTGGAAATTACTCAAATGACGAATGTATTCCTATATATGTATTTCTGTATAGACATATCAAAAAGGCTAATAGTGAATTTGGGAAAATTCAGAGCCCACTGCTTCCTCTGTGCCATTTTTAAGAATGTAGTCTCCCAGCACACACACACACACACACATTCATAATAATAATAACCAAGAGAAAGTCAAAAATAGAACCAGAGCCACATAAACATGAGGTAGGCACACCGATCCATTCTGAAAATTTAACAACCTATGTCTCATAGAAATAACTTCTAATGAAATATCAATTTTCAGCAAACATCAACCGATCCTAAGGCATTTAAATGCTTAAGACACTCCCATTTGTTCATTTCTTTTATCTAATAGCAGCATATTCTTACCTTTGAAGAGTTGCAGAATTACAGTCTGATTTATTGCTACTAACTCTAGATTCAAATAGGTAACTGCAAAAAAGGATCCAACTTAATAAATTCAGAAAAAATAGGGTACTCACAGCAGGGTGTCCAGTACAGTATGTATAGCTGGCATGGGACTGGTAGTGCAAGCTTGCTCTTGGAAAGGAGTATGTATTCCAGGCTGGTTGACTGCTGTTCCACTGGGAGCTGAAGCCAGGGCTCATGGTCACTCGTGACTTACTTGTTTGATAGGCTCTCACTGTGGAGCTAGACTATCAAGAAGAAAGAAATGCGATGTAAAGACAGCTCTGTATAAAACTCAAGCCAGCTGGATATAGCAGCATGCTTTCTCATGTATGCACATGCTACAGGACCCAGATGATTAAAGGTGGTGGCTGATGGTCTAAGAGGGAGCATTCAATTCTGCTCAGGCCAGAAGTGTTTACTCGCCATTAGAATTTTGACTCAATCAGAAAGCACAAAGATACATTGAAATCGTTCTTACTGAAAACAGTTTTCCTAGTACGAGAGGCAACTCTATCCTTCAGAAATGAGATATGCTTTAGTAGTGACAGCAATGGTGATATTTTCAATTATACAAATGTTCTTTCATCACACTGTTCACCTTAAAATTCACTATTTGTCTCACATGATCACAGTAAACAAACAAACAAAAAAACCTGAGTTTATGATGATTAGATTAAAGCACAGAGCGGTGCTTGACTCGAAATGGTCTTCGGATTCTGTGAGTCTATTGCTTTCCTGGGGAGAAATCTGGATACATTCCAGCAGGTCACTCTTCTACCAAAGGCAGTAAAATGGTAAAGGATTCGAAATTGACATTTATCCCAAACCTGCTCTCGCAATGTAACTGAAAACAGGAGCAGAAAAATATCAATTTGCTAAATGTTAAATATATGTGGTTGTTTACAACTGTCTATAGGACAGAATTCACTGAAAACAAAACCCACTTGAGTCTTTTGTCCTTTGTCCTCAGATGGCCATAGCATTTAAGACATATAATAGTTTCTTTTCACGGAATGCTTTCTATCATCAAGTTGCAATAGCCACTTACTACAGTAGCACAGTAAGTTTCACAATAAATTCTATTTATAAATCTATGGAGACATGCCAACTCAATCACTGGGAAAATGTGCTAATCACATCTCCATTATATTCAGGAAACTCAGTGGGGAAGAAATTTTTGTCCAAGATTGTGTTTCCCATTGAGCTAGATGCTGATACCATTGGATCCTTAGAGGGACAACTTTTCTGAAGACGTTTGTGTATCTTGGGAGAACTAAAGAAGGTAGGGACCTCAGCAACTCAAGCACTTGAGTCAGGTGCATTTCTAGCATAACAGTCAAAATATTTAGGAAAGGAAAAGAAAATTTCAGGTACTGATTTAATGGTAGTTAATAATTTAAAAACCGGAAAACACAGCCTTGTTAAGGAAAGCAAATTATCTGGTTGTCTCCCTTACCCACTCTCATCTGCTATCAATATTCTAACCATGTGTTCTTCCATATGATTCTGTGGTTCAACAATTCAATGAGATGTACAAATACAGCAATAAAAATGTATACACATTCCCTAGGACAATTCTACGATGGAGAAGTAGCAGCACAATTTTAGAAAAACAAGGTATTTGTGCTAGATTCTAAGTACAGAAAACTTGGTTCTAGGTATAGAAACTCTCTAAATCTCCCTATTATTTGTACCATGTACATAGTCAATTCCAATAATGAATGAGCCCATCCCAAAAGTTATCTTTAACACCAAAAGTGTCTTGGTTTCTGTTCTGCATTGGCAGTTGCTAAAACCAGTGACTTTCCCTAACTTTGCTGCTTCTGTAAATCGCCCCTTTAATCCAAGGTCTCCTAGTCCAAGGCTAAGTCTCTTATCTGTTTTCACATTTCGATTAGCTCAGAAGCCTTAAATTTTAATTAAATGTGTAAATACCCTTACCTCTTAATCTAGTTATATTCCCAAGAGGAATCTGTCTCTCCTCAATGATTTTTCTCTTGGTGGTCTTCCTTTGAAAATAAAATAAAATAAAAAAGCTTCTCCCCTTCTTTTGGAAAACTCACACTCAAGTTGTACTTCCTACTTGGTTCCACTTCTGAAGCCTCCAGTGTATTCTCCGGGCTTCAAGCTCTTGCAGCATCCACTTAGTGTTGCTCAAAGATTTTGTGATTTTATTATGTTGTTTTATGTATTTCCAGGTATACACACAAATATAGGTATAGATATATAGGGATACAGACACATATTTAGACTGCAGCTTCCCAGCTAGGCTCCAGAGAGTCCACTGAGGTCAAGATAACATACTGCCTTTCACAAAGCTCTAAGAAGTTCCATCTGCCTTGGCCTTTGAAGTCTCTGACAGTGTCTACCCTCTCCTCATTACCATCATCTTCCCCTTCAACTTCATGTCCCTTCTGACTGTACCTTCTAGCCTCACTACTTATATCTCTTCTTCTTTATTCTCCTTAAATTAGGTCATTTTCCTGGACTTAATCCACAGTTCTGTGTTCTTAATTCTTTCAACATTTCTCCTTTGTGATTTCAGTCCCAGTCAAAACTTTAAGTATTACTTCTAAGAAGATGACTCCCTGGTAGAAGCGAACACCCTAAACTCTCCTGACTTTTAGCCCCACATCTGAAAACACATGTTGGGTATGGGTGTGTAACTATCAATCATCACAAAAGGAAACAACATGTAAAGTACTGTGCATAAATTTAAGCAAATTGTTTTACTCTAAAATAGCTCATCTCCCACATTATTTACTTTTGCTAATGTGATGACCACATTTTGAAGCTAATTACCAAGCCACGGAACAGCTTTGACTCATGTATCTCTCTTCCTACTTCTATTATCAGTAGCACCAAAATCTACTGAACCTCTTCAGTAGTTCTTACACTGATACTGTCCTGTGCAACTAAGCCTATTACCATCACACATTTTTAGAATTTTATTTGTTTATATTCAAGCTACTAAAACTCAAACAACCTTCTACCTGAAGCTTTGATTGATCCTCCACAATGACACGAGATTAGTCTTTCTAAATCCATTTATTTTCTTACCCCTTGCCTGAAAATGTTCAGTGCCTCTCTACCTTCTATGAGACAAAATAAAAACTTCTTATCCTCCTGTTTAAGACCATTTCTAATTGCAAGGCTTGTTTTTGGTTCCTCTCCCTATAATCTCAAACTCTATAATCTCAAGAGAGATTTTTACTCCAAATGTGATTAGCATTTTCATGCCATTGTCACAGGTACCAACTACCTAGAATGTCCTCTTCTCTCAGTTTACATTTCAATGACCTTGCCAGACTTGCAATACTTTCTGGAAAATCTATTCCAACTGCCTTGCCCACCAGCCTACAGGGACTTTGCTTCCACAAGGCACTGAGAGGAATGATTTTCTGCTATGTTCATCTGCTCTTTTCATCTTTGTGGTAACTCAGGAAATTATTGTTATAACTTCAACAGCATAGCTCGCCAAATCAATTCTTAGTCCTTTATACATTAACTCTTACTTTCCAACACACATATTTTGGAATAGATGCCTTAGCTGTGTTTCCTCAGAAGCATATCACAACATGAGAACTTGAGTAAAAGTAGTTCACTTTGGAATGAGTCCAGAGAAATTAGTAAAATAAATTAGTAGGGATAAAGAATTAGCCAATAAGGTCGCATCATTGAATTAGTTATTCCCGTGGAGAACTAACACTCATTCCAGTTGAGGACTCTGGGAGACAGTGTAGAATATGCCAGAACATTATTTATCATGCAATGTATGTGACTAATAGAGGATTCCACCTCCAAATCTGATACGTAATGGCCAACGGATGCTTGCATGAGCACTAATTCCTTGCCACTTCTGGACTTGCCCACATACAAGCCAAAAGAAAGTTCACAAATAAAGAAGGCATAGGCAGAGTCTTGACAGCAATTGCTGCTGAATAGAAGACTCGTGATTGAGGCGGCAAGATGGCGGAATAGGCAGGAAGCACACTTAGTCCGGGGGGAGAGAAAGTTTAATATAAGTGGAGATACTGCAGGGTCAAGGAAGAGTAGGGGATGAAACAGCAGAGGAAACTCTTCCAGAACTAGTGATTCACAGTGGACCTGCGTGGAGAGCGTGGGAGCCCAAGTTCAGGACACCAGCGGCAGACTCAACGCACCAGCGCTGGAACGCGAGGTGAGCCGAACCTCCATAGCCCGAGATACCAGCGGGCAAGCGGAAAGAGGAGGCTAGAGGGAACGAGGCTTGAAACTCCGTGGGGAAAAGTTCACCAGGCTAACTAGAAGAGAGAGAAAAAAAATTAAAAAAGTGACTGATACGGACACAAGTTTCTCTCTCTCCGCTCACCTCTCAAAGGCGAGCAAGACAGAGCAGGCGCCATTTTGGACATACGTCATAAGCAGGGCGACCTCAGGTCTGCACCAGCCCTGAGCCTAGCAGAAACACCTGACTCTGGGGGGAGGGGTGAAATAACAGGAGATTAGCATCTAACTTGGCAACCCAGTGGGAGACTGCAGGAGAATTGGAGCCCACACTGAGGGCAGCAGAGATTCCCTATGTGGTCCTTGGGAAAGAGCTTCCGATCTCTGGCTCCTGTGGGTATATCATTTGCCTGCTAACTACCTCCAATTACGTTCAGCTGTGCGGAATTACTTCCCTTTTAAATCAAAAAAAGAAAGAGAGATTTACCACACCTAACCTGGGAGTGTCATCCTTGACACACCCTCAACCCTGAGGAACCAAACACAGCTCTCAGTCCACACTCATCTCAAGCCTCTAAGGCTCCACTGAAAGCAGACAGTCCACTTAATATAGAGCCATAGTGTAACAAGAAAAAACACCACAGTGAAGAAACCAAATATCTCCAACATGCCAAACAACAAACGCAAAAACCAAGCTAACAAGAACAAGGAAGAAACTATGACGCCCCCAAATGAAAAAGACACCCCAATTCAAGATTACGAAGATGATGAGATCAAAGAAATGCAAGAAGCGGATCTCAAAAAATTGATAAGAACATTAAGAAGTTCTCAAAAACAAATTCTTGAACTACAGAAATCCTTCATGGACAAGATAGAAAATCTCTCTCGTGAAAGTGAAATATTAAGGAGGAATCAAAATGAAATGAAACAACTAGTGGAACAAGAAACTCTAATAGTTACTAGAAATCATAATGAAATGAAGAGTTCAATAGATCAAATGACAAACACATTAGAGAGCCTTAAAAACAGAATGGGCGAAGCAGAAGAGAGAATATCAGACTTAGAAGACAGAGAACAGGAAAGGAAACAGGCAAACCAAAGAAAAGAAGAAGAAATTAGAAATCTAAAAAATATTGTCGGGAATCTACAGGATACTATTAAAAAACCTAACATTCGGGTTCTAGGAGTTCCTGAAGGCATGGAGAGGGAGAAAGGATTAGAAGGCATTTTCAGTGAGATACTAGCAGAAAATTTCCCAGGTTTGGAGAAGGACAGAGGCATCTTAGTACAGGAAGCTTATAGAACCCCTAATAAACATGACCAAAAGAGATCCTCACCACGACATGTTGTAATCAAACTCACCACAGTGAAACATAAAGAAAAGATCCTAAAAGGTGCAAGAGAGAAACGTCAGATCACTCTTAGAGGATCTCCAATTAGACTCACAGCAGACTTCTCATCAGAAACCCTACAAGCTAGAAGGGAATGGCAAGACATAGCCCAGGTACTAAGAGAGAAAAACTGCCAGCCCAGAATACTATATCCTGCAAAGCTCTCATTTGTGAATGAAGGTGAAATTAAGACTTTTCATAGCAAACAGAAACTGAAAGAATTTGTTGCCACTCATCCTGCCCTGCAAAAGATGCTTAAAGATGTCTTGCACACAGAAACACAGAAACATGGTCACCAATATCAAAGAAGGTAAAGGAAGGAAACCTCACAGAAAAGATCACAGGAAGCTCAATTTCTCTTTGACATAGAATTAAACTCTGATGCTCTGTTAAAGCAATGTGTTAAAGTAATCTATTATGTTCTCTTGATGTCTGTTAAATTCTAATTGTTCAAAAACAGCTGAATTTTTATTAAGAGCTATGGGTTATTTAAATATGTGCTTTTTTCAAAAATTTGAATAATCACCTTGTAACAATGATCAAATTTGGTCTATGTTATGTCATGATTTTAAGGAATCTTATTTCAACCAGATATTTTGGATTTTGAGCCTTCTTGGTATTCTTGACAGGCATTCAAAAAATCAAAGTTTCAAACAATCTGGTCTCTAAAATTTCCAGTAAATCCTGGACTTTGGTTTTTCCAGTTTGGGCCCAACTGAAAAAATCGAAGGACCTATGTCTCTCATCTTATAGAGACACCAACTAATCAGTCTATTTGGAGTATATTAGAAGGACTGTCAAGATGTGATCTGGTACCAGACTTTAAGTTTCTATAATGGAAAATGCTATTAATACAAATGTTTGAGAATTAAAAAGTCTAATGATCTTGTGTTACTAGACATGATAGTTATCTTAACGAGAAAGCCCCAGAGGCTTAAAGGGTTAAATACTTGTAAAATCCTACAGGTGCTTTCAAAAATACTGTGAAGTAAGCAAGTGCCTCTTGTTGGTTGATGAGTTTATAATTTTAAACATGGCGACTTAAAGTCTTTTGTCATCCACAGTTATATATGATGTGCTGCTCATAAAACTAAAGCGTTGTTGGTTCTGTGTTTAGCTGTCCTCCTATAGGTTCCTATGGACTTTTTCCAGCCACTTTTATTGTATTCAGTACTTTGGGATGGCTCTGTAAACAGATGAAGCCAATAATGTATTAACAGTACCAACTGAGAGAAAGTATGGTTAACTGAGGTTACTAAAAACAAAAAGCAATTCAAATCAATTGGCAATCTACAAAAAGAGTTAAAGATTTTAAAAGCTATTATTAAAATTGCTATATTGGTCTATTATGCTATATTATATGTGTGTACATATTGTATGTCCACATGGGGAAATTTTATTAAGAGTTTTATTTTAAATGGCTTATAGATAAGATTGTCCATAAATTTAAGCTGCTAAAATCAATCAAAGATACATTTTAATTTGTGTGACCTGAATCTGTGTATCATATGTTTTAGACTTGTTGGTAGAAAGAAACAAAACATTTTAGATGGTTGTGCTTAAGTTTACTGGCTAAACAAACTACACCATGTTAGATATTTAAGAGGTGTTTTCAAATACATGATTCTTAAAATTTATAGAAGGCATTGGACCTTCTGGTAAATGTTTTCTTAAGTTGTTATCTAATGGTTGAAACAGTTTGCTAAGTATTCATGTGATATTGCTATTGTCAGCAAGCGATCTAGGACTTGCTCCCTCATTTCTCTATTCTAAGCCCAACTTGTTCTTTCATTTCTCTATTCTCTTCAAGGTAGGAAACTAATTCTATTATGAAGGAATCTGTAGGATGCACAATTTAATCTTTAGACCTTATAAAAGAGATGGCTAACATTTTTCTGCAATAGCATAGCCAAAATAAGAACTCAAATAATAATCTCATAGCTAGATTCACTTCGCCATCAGCGAAGTATACAGTAAGTAGAAAAAACCTCCCTTTCAGACCAAAGGGAAAGAAAGTTTTAAAGTGAGAATATAATTTTCCTCATGGGCATTGTCTACCTTAGAAAAACTACTACAGAACATGCCTGTGACTATAGACTTGTAGTTCAGGCCACTGAAGATTAGAGATGGGAAACGGGCACTCCCTTGACTTGCATCCTCTGGTCTGCTTTAACACAAACCAGGAGGAAAAGAAAGCTAGGCATCAGAAGCAATGGGTGGCAGGCCTATTAATGGCTGATCTGTACAGTGACCTGCCCTCAAGGAGACCCAACAGGCCAGTCCACTGCAGTGGCTTTCAATGTGGTAAGCCTGGGCTTCAGCAGAAGTCAGCTTGTGAAGAGCCCTGGCAGCTCTGCCAAGAGTGGGATCACTGGAAATGGACCTGCCCTGGAGTCGAAGGATGCCCAGGTCAGAGCCACAGATCTTCTTGGCTCTAAGCTGAAAAGCCCTTCACTCAGCCCAACTTCCAAAGTGACCACTGCAGCTGAGGGGATGGTCAAGTAGGGTCAGCAACATTGCAGGCAGAACTGTAAATTTCCTGTTAGAGATGCCCCCTGCCTTTACCTGGCCAGCTCTCCTCCCAGGCCAGCCAAGTAATGAAAGTCAACAGAGTGCCTTCCCCTAGGAGGTTCACACCTCCCTTAGGATATACCCCATGTGAAGAGATAGATAGGTCTGGGCCTCTGAATTTACAAGGCCTAAAGCCCAACAGATTATTATCAAGCCCCTTCTATCAGGTTCTATTTGCCTCTCAATCAGAAAACTTAATTGTAGCTTAGACAGCACCTTTCTTAGCTCCTCTAATAATGACTCTGTCCTTTGTTCTAGGCCCTGTCTAGTGCACTTGGGCCTCATTCCTTTGTAATCATAACCTCTACTCTACCACCAATGGCTCTACTCCCAACCTGTGTGTACTGATGGTCCTCTTCCCCACTTAATGCTGTATAATTGTTCAAACCTGGTAAATGCCACTCTTAGGATCATTGGTTACTATCCTCACTCTGTCTTTTATGACCTTGTCTAAATATGATCAGTGTCGGCAAACTTGGAAGGCTTCCATAGCCTTGGCAACTCATGACGACAGCCTAGGATGGTTACTGGCGCCATAAACTAGAGTGTCAATTTGTTGGGTCAACAACAGGAGCCACTGTGCACTTGCTCTTCAGGTGGGATCTCTGTCCTTAATGTGCTGTACATTGTGATTTAATGCTATAACTAGTACTCAAACAGGATGTTTCACTTTGTGTTTCTATGTGGGTGCAAACTGTTGAAATCTTTATAGTAAATTGATCTTCTGTATATAAAGAGAATTGAAAATGAATCTTGATGCAAATGGAAGGGGAGAGGGAGCGGGAGAGGGGAGGGTGTCGGGTGGGAGGGAAGTTATGGGGGGGGGGAAACCATTGTAATCCATAAGCTGTACACTGGAAATTTATATTCATTAAATAAAAGTTTAAAATAAAATAAAATAAAAAAAAGGAAAAAAAAAAGACTCGTTAAAGTTCTCTATATTTTTCAGAGCTCCAGATACTCATATTCATACTTGAATATTTGAGAGCAAGGGCTTAACTATTCAGTCAGGTGGCCCCAACTATACTTTCATGAAAAAGATGAAAGAACAAAGAACCAAAAAAAAAAAATGGGATGGACACAAAATCATTGTTCATCAGGACAATGTTACAAAAACTACATACCCACTAGCAAGGCTAAAACTAAAAAGAGTGGCAGGAATAAGTACTGGTAAGTTAATATGAATCTGGAATTCTCGTATATTGTCTTGGCAAGGTACATGATTCAACTACTTTAAAGAACTCTGGTATTTCTTATTAGATATTCTTTTATCTTATTACCCAATAATTGCAACCCATTTTTTACCCACAAGAAAATACATGCATATGAAAATATCTTTATAAGTATGTGAATGGTGGCCTATCAACAAAATATTGAATTTCAAAAATTACAGTATATTCATACAATGGAATACTATTAGGCTGCTAAAAAGAACAAACCTCTGATACTGAATAACATGGATGAATCTCAAAATAATTCCAAATAAAAGAAAACATGAATGGAAGAATAGATAGGAATGATTTCATTTACATGATATCCACAATTAGGAAAATATATATTGATAGACATCAGAAAGTGATTGCTGTGAGAGTTAAGGAGAATTGATCAGAAAGGAGAACATGGTAATTTTACAGGGTGATGGAACTGTATGGTAGTCATTACATGAATGCATACATTTGTCAAAACTCATCAAATGGAATACTTGAGATCTATGCCTTTTATTATGTCATAATTGTATTTCTCTCAAAGAAAAATATGCTGCTATTGCAAAAGATTAACTCTGAGTTTTCCACTGTAACATAGTGTAGAGATGGCATAGAAACTGAAACCCAGTGATCCAAAAATCCTAATTTTCTAGATTTCATAATTGGCTAATCTGAGTTCCGCTATCTTTTCCCTCCTTGGCATCTAATTCCAGGGAAGATTTCTCAGCCAAAAGGCAGCCAGCCAAAGAGAAAAGAAAAGTCTGGATAAAGAGGCTTTGAATACCCAAGAACTAGCAGCAGCATCTGGAGTATGCCAACAGATCAGGGGTCAGGGCTGTCGGAGCAAGAAAAAATGGAGCACAACACAAAAGATGGGTCCTCCTCCATGCTTCCAGAAAGGACAGAGCTCCAGGGAACACTTGCTGTTCTAGCTACTCAGTTAGCACTTACAAACAAAAGTGGGGAGGGAGAGAAAGAAGCTACACTAAGGGGAAAAATGCAGTGAGGAAGAAAAAGTAGCCAATACGATAAATTTCCTAGACACAGCTGAATGAGTGCTACCAGGGAAATAGAAAAGTTAGCTCGCAACATACCACCTACCAGACACTGTTTCAACCCTTTTATATTTATGCTGTAGTGATTCATGCATTCTCACAATATTAGGAGGCAATTTACCATTATTATCTTCATATAATAGGAGAGGAAATTCGAGCAGAAAGAATTGAAGTGACTTAGAATGTGAAGGTCATATAACTACTAAACAGTTGAGTTGGGATTCAAATCCAGGCAGGGACTCAGGATTCCCTCTGTTAAACTCTGTTGGAATTCTGTTTTGGGTTGGGCTCTAACTACAGAAGCTTCTAAGACAGGACTGCTTTATGATTTGTTTATTTTTGGCACTGTGAGAAGAAGCAATCCCCAAAAGCAAATGGTAGGGAAGGAACAGGAAGTCTGAGTGAGACAAATGAAAACCCAATACAAATGTGTGTTGCTGAGATCTATGCTATAAATTAAAAGGCACTGGGTTCTTCTTAGACATGTTAGAAGTGCTCAAAATGCCACCTGAACCATCCAAAAGAGGTGTCAGGCTAGAGCATTTGTCACCAGGTAAGGCCTGCCTTCAAAGGCATTATCACCACCAGGACTTCTGAGCTGTGTTTGGGAATCCTGGCATCAGAGAAGGCCTGAGGCAGAAGGAAAGACACAAGCAAAATCAAATAGGGTGATGTCGAGTGCTATGAATTGCCCATCACAAGTTGCAGTTGAAATCAGAGATGGGACAGGAATGGAGATGGGGGAGACAATGCAGTTACCAAAACCACCTCTCTAAAAAGAATGAGTGCAATGGTGGAACTTGTGATAGCCAGGTTAACTGAACAGTTGCTGGTATGTGTCTTTCATGTATTGTCTCTCTGGGTCTTCAGAACAATCTCTAAAATGCTGGTGTTGCATCCACATTTTACTGGCAAAGAAACTAGGACACACAGAGATTAGGCAACTTGCCATAGGACATACATTTAGTAAGAATACAGAGCTAAGGATTAAAGGCTAAAAGCATACAGACCTAGGGTTGATTATGTGACTAACACTGGTTATCTTCAAAGGCCGAAGCTCAGGAATGAACCACATATTCCACTGTGAAAGAGAGATTAGGAGAGAAGCCATTATAGGTATGTGTTACTATCATTCAGAGAGAAAGTCAATGATCCAAAAAGAGCACAAGTTTGCTGTGAGATGCAGGTCTGAGAATAACTCACCGTTGTACAATAAAACCATCTTTTTCTGTTGGTAATATGATTTATCATATGATAGTGTACTGAACTTAACTCAATTACCAGTTATAATAGCCAACACACATTGTCCACCCTTGTCTCTTTAAAGTTGCTCAGGGGCCAGTGTTGTGGCACAGAGGATGTAGCCACTGCTTGTGACACTAGCATCCTTATTGGAGTGCCAGTTTAAGTCCCAGTAGCTCCATTTCTGATCTAGCTCTGTGCTCATGCACCTGGGAAAGCAGTGGTAGACGGCCCAAGTCTTTGGGACTCTACCACACACATGGGAGACTCAGATGGAGTTCTGGGCTTCTGGTTTCATCCTGGACCAGCCTGGTAGTTGTGGCTGGGAGCTGGGGACGGAACCAGCAGATGGAAGATTTCTCTCTCTCTCTCTCTCTCTCTCTGCCCTCCACCCCATCTGTCACTCTGTCTTTCAAACAAAGAAAAAGAAATGAATCTTTTTTTAATGTTGCTCAGTTACTATCACTGAATATCCATAGTAGAAAGATAATTTGAGAAATTTGCATTGAAATCACTTTGCATGTATTCCAATGGCAAATTACAAAGCGAAAGTTAGTCTTAAGGAAAATTTGCATCTTTTTAAAAAAAATGATGTGAAATCCTATAGAATATATTACAGGAACTAACAGAGCAGAGAGCCCCATAATAATTACTGGAGTAGACCTGTTTCGCCAATTTAAGCAGCCCAGCGTGGCTTCCAGCAGCTCCTGCTGAAACATATCTTTATAGAGATACGACTCTTCCATTGATTTCCCAACTTGAATCTGATTGAACCAGGCAGTCACCCAAATCAACGCGTGCCAATCAGATGTCTTCTGGAAATATAGAATTGTTGTGCAATGAATTGTAAATCTCTGTTGGGCACTTGAAGTAAGAAATGATGTAAAAGAAGAACCGGGATTTGGTTGTGTGAATGGAACAACAAATAAAATCCATCTGGGGAGAGGCAGCAGGGAGCAGGAACGGGGAGGTGGTGAAGAACAGGAAAAAGCACAGACAGTCACAGACAGGGTTGGTCTTGCTCACGTGAGATGGAAGGAATGTTTCATTTCTGGATGGCTTCCGAGTTTCTGGCTCTCGTTTCTTGCACACCTGGCTGCGTTACTGATCCTGACTTCTATAATATATCCCTCTATCCAGTTATGAAGTTCTTCTTTTCTGTTTAGGTGATTTTGAATAGAAATTATAATAAGTGATCACTGAGTGGGCAAAATGAAAGGAGCAGATGTCCATAAAGAAACCTAGCTGAGACCATGCGGCCCAGGTGGAGAGAGAAACCAAGGATTTACATGCTTCACAGAAATCCTTTTTGTCATCCAAGTGACCCCTCACTCTGCTTTCACTCGTCTGAGTAGCTTTCTCTTCCTAACAATCAAATGGTTAGTTTTAAAAAAGTTTATTCATTTTCATTTAATTGAGAGGGAGAGAGAGAGAGAGATCTTCCATCTGCTGGTTCAGTGCCCAGATGGCTGCCTGCAATGCTTGAGACGGGTCTGGGCTGAAGCCAGAAGCCTGGAACGCCATCTGTGTCTGCCACATGAGTGGCAGACACAGAAGTTCTTGCGTCTCCACCTGCTGCCTCCCAGGGTGCATATCAGCAGAAAGCGGGGCTAGAAGCAGAGTAGCCTGGTGAACCAGGCATGGTACGCATGTATCCCAAGTGGCGTTTAACCCTCTCCTACATGGTTATGTTTGAATACTGATATTTTTGTTTTTCTGTGCATAGATCTTTATTCCCACTGTTAAATGTATGCATTGCCCCTTTCTTCTGGGTTTTTAAATCAGCATTTCCACTTCACATTAGGGATTCAATGAACCTTCATTGAAGATTTTAAGGTTGTTTCAACTCTAAAGCAAAGATCATATGAGTAAACATAAAAAGCTTGAGCCAAACATTGCACATCAATAAGGACATTGTGGGTTAAACAATTAGCATAAAACACTATAAAGTCCATCTGAGGGAAGGTGACAGGCAGATTACTCGATATTTGAGTAGAAATCTATCAGATACATAGCTTCTACTACTAAAAATAGTAGTGTAAAAGGGGCCCACACCTATAATTTTTATATTATTCTTCTTTTCCTCCATTGTTCTTTCTATATTTTTCAGGAGTCATCATGAATACCATAATATAAGAGGATGAGAAAATGTTTACATTTATGTGTATGTATGTATGTAAGAGAATCTATCTACATACAGACATGTGAGTACGTAAGGTCACACATGTACATACATTTTTGAAGTACACACAATGCAAATTTTGGTCAGCAAATGTCAACACAAAGTTCACAGAGAGGCTAAACGACTTCCTGTGTGTGTTTATTTCCCTTCCTTCCAGTGGGGAAGTCTAAAAGGAACAGTTTCTACCCAACAGCTCTCAGAGTTTCAAAAGGGTTTTCTAAGATCCTTCCCCACCCCTGTGCCCCAAGCAAAGGATTCCTGCTGTGTGGTTTCTAAAGATTTCACTTACAACCAGCTGAATACAGAGCCTGAATGGACAGTAAAACCCACACCACATCTCTCTCTGCACCCTGTGTGGGACAAGTGGTTACTTTGTTCATTTACAAAGGCCTGAGAAAGAGAGAGACAAACTGCCCCTATGGTATAAGAAGCTTCTTTCAAATAAACCCTTTTAACGGGATCTAAATCATGGCACTCAAAAGGGAGAAGGCTGCACAAGGAAAAGAGTAGAAACTTTCAAGTTCTTCTCACACCCCTTGGCCCCTGGGGAATACGGAAGAAAAAGACCCCTTTTCTCTTCTTTGCTGTCTTATCTTTTGTGACATTCCTCAAAGATGAGTTCCTTGCCTGGCCTCTGCAGATTTGCTTCTGCACTGTTCTGTTATTGTTGCTCTTGTCCTTCTGACATGGGGGTTGTCTTTCGTTTTCCAGGATGGCTTGTTTTATGGTTTGTAAACATAATGTATCTGAGTGAGCTTTGCTATTCAGAGGCTCTTTCTTAACAAAATAAGTGTAAGACACGGTACTTTCTGGCACTTAATTTTGTGACTGTGGAACTGCAAAACTTCAGAGGCTGCACTGTGATAGGGCACTGCCCACTCGGAACACGTGTTCTCAGGCCCACGCCAGCGTGTGGTGCTCTCAAAGCTCTCACTACAGACCAGGCCCGGACCCACAAGGTTACACAGGTGACGCCCCCTACCTCGCTCTGTCTCCACACTGCTCTCTCCTAGAAAGTGAGAACTGTCACTCAGTGCCTGAAAGACCTCCATTAGAGTAAGGAGAGCTCTACCTGCTATTAAGCACCATTTCCATGATGCATGGTGCTTTGGACACTGGGCAAACAGTTTCTGACATAAATGGAAATGAACAGGCAATTTCAAATGCTCTCTGTTGCATTCACGTAGTTAGCTGAGAAATGATTAGGTATGCACTGTCGGAAGGCACACAACACTGAACCAGGCCAGAAGCCTAGACGTGAATGCTGACCCTGTCTGTCTCTACATTTGTGATCTTGAACAAGGCACTCCATACGTCTTCACTCTCCCCGCATCTGAAAATCCCTGGCTCGTTGGGTTACAGTAAGTAGACAATGCAGTAGGGTATGTGAGTGCTGGTACATGGTGATATTCCATAAGAACACATTGGGAAAGAGAAATAGTGAAGAGAAGGGGTTCGGAGCTAAGGTCTGGGGGCCGACTACTATGATCAAAGTGGGCTCTCCTTACTCCTAAGCTTTACGACTTTGATAAACTCCTTTATCATCCTGTACCTCAATTTCCTTATCTGTGAAGTTGAACTAATAACAGAACCTATCTCATAAGATTACCATTAGGATTAACAAGTTAATAAAACATCTAACAGAGAGTCTTGTGCTCATTAAATGGGACTATGTGACTAATAATAATATTGAATTGAAAGGTACTATTAATGCATTTATTTTTCAACTAACAGAAACACTGACTCTTGCATGGGGACGGGAATTTGTGAAAGACTCCTTCCCCTCCTTGTTCCTCCCTTCCCTTCTCCCTCTTTCAGTCTCTCCTTCTTTCCTCTTTTCCTCTCTCTTTCCTTCCATTTATGTTTCCTTCCTCCCTCCCTCCCTTACTTTCTTCCTTCCTGATAAAAAAATTCAGCCTAACACAGGCTAATTCCTTTCTATCTGAGTAATAGATTCTAACACTTATTTTTCTTTTCCCACACTAAAAGCCACTTTACAGCTAATTCCCGGCTCAGTGCACATTCAATGATCCCAGGCACACTACTGTTCTTGCATGAGTGTGTTGGAAGTTAAAGTCACATAGAACATCCCGAAAAGACAGTCCCATAGCCCCAGAGTGACTTAGACTGGAATAGACTGATTCCTCAAAATGAAATCAGCCTATAAAAATGACAATAAGATAAATGGAAAATGATTCTTACAAGTCTTTTAACAGCTTAACATCAAGAGGCAAGCTAGTTTATCTGTTTTAAGAGGAACTTCAATGCCAGAACATAAATGATGTTAGGGCAAGAGTTAATCTTATCTCTGCACCTAGCATCATGTCCAATGCATGGTAAGCTACATGAATCACCCATCCAACTAGCCACCAATTAAATATCTGTTTAAACAGGGCCTATGATAACCAAGGTATTGTGTAGAGGTTGGGATTAGAATCAGGAGGAAGAAAGACACAGACCCTGCTACACAGAGATTAACAATTAGCAAAGGAGGCAGTCAACCGAATACACATACAAACCATGATATTCTTGGATATTTCTATGTCTCAAGTTCTGTATAAAGCTCTGTGCAGAAGATTTAGAAGTCATCAGTAACTAAAACCATGCAAATGGACTGAGTTGAGAACACAGAAAGCTTAAGGCTATCACCAAAGTTATTAGAATAAGCTTAAGGTGATGAACTAATTCAATTAGGCCCAGTATCCAAAAAATTAATTCCCATCGGCCAGAGACATAAGGAGTGGCTTATTAGTGGAAAATTCTATAAAATTAGTTTCCATGCTGCAAAGTATGGCAAAGTACCATGAGTAGTTTGCCCTTGGCATCAAGCTTATTCTAATATTAGAATCACTTACTGAATTCTTACTTCAAAGGGCACAGATGATTTGGAGTTTTCATTCTAAAGCAAACAATATGCTTCCTACCAGCCATGAAACCCATCACAGAATGAAAACCTGTGCTGGGTGTCAGAGAATGAAGGCTGGATTAACAAATGAACCTTGGGGATGAAGGTAAAATCATCACCCAGGAGTAGTTCCATTGCCTGTAAACCTTCAGTGGCAATGACTCTCAAAAATCCTCTGCAAGAAATCGTGCCACAACATTGCTGTGGTTTATACTGTAGAAGATTATCCTGTCCTTGCTATATACTATTGCATCGGTTAACTAAATAGCAGGTGTTTATTGTCAACTTCCTATGTGCAAGGCACAGTGCTACATTTTGTAGAAGGGATGGGACATATTCTTACCATGACTAAACCTTCTATCTCTCTGAATATATTACTACTGAGCAGATGTCCCTTGAAAGAATTACCTGTGCTCACCTCCTGTTATAAAATTATTATAATCTTCACTGTTGTACTGAAACATGATCTAGTTGAGGATTGTTGCCCAATTTCTACCCTTCAATTGTCCCTTTGTCTTTCTATTATATCGTTTGGAACATATCATTTAGCAGGTATATCTAAATTTAAGAGCATCAGAATGTATCTTTACATACATTTGTAACTTACCCTATCACACATGCACACACATTTCACAAATACTGAGACCATAGCTCGGCAACCTTTGTCCATGAAGGACAAGATAGTAAATATTTAGGCTCTGTGAATCATCTATCTCAGTAGCAGCTATTCAGCTCTCCCATTGTGGCCTGAAAGCAGACATAGACAACCTTGAAAAGAACGGGTGTGACTAGGTGCCAATAACATTTTATTCACAAAAGCAGCTGGTGTTTGGATTTGGGTTGCTGTACTTTGCTAACTTCTGTTCTAAACTGCCAATTTCTTTATGCATCATTGTAATTTCTAAAAGAAGAAGTATAAAGCTTCGAAAATAAAAACCACTGAAAGAAAAGGGTTTGTTCAATTCATAAATTTCTGTACCACTATAGCAAAAAAAAAAAAAATAGAGGAAAAGATAACTAAGACAATAGGTCTGTGCAACAAGATGAACTGTGGTACTGTTGAGATTGATAGGGAAAAGGAAAACTGTTGGGGCCGGCATTGTGGCACAACAGGTTAACCTGTCACCTGTGATGTCAGCCTCCCCTACTAGTGCAAGGTCAAGTCCTGGCCGTTCCACTTCCAATCGAGCTCACTGCTAATGCCCCCTGGGAAAGCAGCAGAAGATGACCCAAGTACTTGGACCCTTGCCACACCTGTGGGAGACCCAGATGAAGTTTAGCCTGGTACAGCTTTGACTGTAAGGCCATCTGGGGAGAACAAATAGATGGAAAATGTCTCTCTCTTCTGCTCTGTCACTCCCTCTCTCTGTAACTCTACCTTCCAAATACATAAATAAATCTTTCTAAAAACGAAGGAAACTTTCTTTTCTCCTGGATCCATCAGTATCTTGCTCCATACACCCTTAGGATATCCAGCTGGAAATATGTTACAGAAACAAAGAGGAGCAGGTCTAAACATAAAGTTAGAGAATTACAGCTTACAGAAGTGTATTTTTGACCATGCATCAAAACAAAAAGTTGACGCTATTTTAAAAGATGTTCCTGAGGAACCAAGTTTAAAAAAAAAAAAATAGAAAGAAAAGAATCAGAAAGAACTTAGAACTTGGGTCCTCTACAAGGAAAAGTAAATTTCCAAGCATGGGACAATGAAGAAAGTGGTTGGTTAACACTAACTGGTAAAACTGGCTTTAAGGGAATCTCAGTAACTAAGCATAATTGTTCTTTTTACCCGTGTTCAGCACGCGCCCCAGCCAGATCTCATGGCACAGGCCTGCACGAAGAAGAGCTACTAAGTTTCTTGTTTGCTTTTTCTCCAGTGCTGCAACTAATTCAATTCACACTAGAGATAGCATTCGCAAATAGGAGAAATGCTGCCTTTAGGTAAGTAAATGTAAATTCATCTACATATGTCAGTACATAAAGTACTGTATTATATGTGAATAGACATTTATAATTTTGTATGATAAAATAGGTGTGAATCGTCTAAAGCTGTGGATAATGAGAGCATGGTTCATCTCTTTCTTTCTGTAGGAATGATCTCCTGAGTGCACTTGCAGTGTCTATGTCTCCTGGGGAATGAGAGAGAATAGAGCAGGCACTTAGAAGAGAGGAGAACAGGGGACACAAGCAACAGAAGTAGAATTCATTTTCTGATTCACATCACACAGTTTATATTGCATTTTTTTCTTTGTACAATATACATGCATACATAAATACACAGGCACAAACATACACAGAGTGAACAAAAGAAAAAGAGAGAAAGTATGCACATGTGAGAATGTTCTTATCATTACCTAGCACTTTATATACATGACATGAATACAATTCATCCTCGCAACCACACATGACATCAATACTAAAAACTCTGGGCCTACAGATTCCTAAAGGAAATATTTCTAACCCCGTAACACTCGCTCTTCAGTGCCTTTGGTAAATTAGCCTCTATTCAATGGATATATCTTAGAAGTAAAAGTAGAAGTGACCAGAAAATACTTAGAACACATAAGAGAGAATAAAAGTGAGATTTTTTTTTTTTAATATGGGAAAGGGCACTCAAGAGCCATGTTCCAGATTGCATTTGGGAAGCTACTGTATGGGAGAACCACCTGCCGTCTGTGGTTGGCAGTGATGACTCTGAGAAAACTATAGTGGTGCTGTCTTTGGTGGTGTCCTACACTAACTGGTTGAGGAGCTACAGCTTTCTAATTCTTTTGACCTTGTACCAATCTATTCTATCATCTTCTATACTTTCTACTGACTGACATAAAAAAGAAGTTATCTGTTTTTTTTTAAAAAAGATTTATTTGTTAATTTTGAAAGTCAGAGTTACAGAGAAAGAGGGAGAGACAGAGATCTTCCATCTGCTGGTTCACTCCCTAGATGACCACAATGGCCAGGGAAGGGCCAGGCCAAAGCCAGGAGCCAGGAGCTTCTTCCACGTGGGTGGTGGGGGCCCAAGTAGTTGGGCCATCTTCTGCTGATTTCCCACACCATTAGCAGGGAGCTGGATTGACAGTGGAGGAGTGAGACTTGAACCAGTGTTCACGTGAAATGCTGGCGTTGCAAATGGTGGCTTTATGTGTTATGGCACAAAGCTGGCCCCAGTGTCTGGCGTTAAGACTTTTCCTTTACTGCAAGCACACTGATGGTCAGTGGAAGGGAAGTCAACAGACAGTTGTTTCTAGAACATTGTTTTGAGGTTGCATATTCTAACCTGGCTGATGACTGTGATGGAATCCGTAAGGCTTAAATGAGGAACGTTAGATTGGGGATATGTCTCAAAAATAAGCTAGCAACTGTTTGGCAGTTGGACTAAAACTGATGGCTGAGGTTCAGTGCTGCCTCAGTTGCTGCACATGTAGCAGATGGTGTCTCTGTCAGCAAGCAGGAAATCTGGTCTAAAAGAAACGCTAAGAAAAAGAGGAATTGTCAGGTCTTGGAGCAGCATTGAGACATCGAAGGAGAGTGTCTGGGAAATGCCTAGAAATTCAACACATTACTTTTAAGTTGCGTGGGACTGAGAAAGATGGATGGGGATTATCTGTATCTCCGTGGTCAGAAAACTGCCAATTTTGCAAAATGGTTTGCTGGCTACACATCAGTAAGCCTTCCAGGCAGAAGCTTTGATTTGTTAAATTGATTTCTGTAGATTTTTATTTTATCTTCTTCGTTGGCATGTCTAAGTAGATACAGCAAAGTGGGTTTCGCAGTCATAAAGGAAAACATGTGGCCCAATTAAAGAAGCTAATCTCACATGTCCTGTCACATCAGAAGTCCTAACTTTGTAGGAGCTAATCCACAAAGTTAAAAAAAAATCGAAAAACTTTAGTAAACCATGGTTAAGATTAGCAGAATATGCAAGTTCGTTTTTTATAAGTTAAAGTTTAAAGTGTTAAGATAAAAAAGTGGCATATATTTAGGCTAACTGAAAGCATCACTAAGTGTTGTGAATATTATGTGTATGTGCATACGTATGCCTGGCATTTTTATTTCCTCCAGAAGCTTTTCCATAGGAAAATCGACAATTTGCGTTGCTTTGAGACATGAAGCTTGTAAACTTGTTGTCTCAGCACTACTTTCTTTTTTTTTTAATCTTTTTTTTTATTGTTACTGTGTTTTTTTTTTAACATTTATTTAATGAACATACATTTCCAAAGTACAGCATATGGATTACAATGGCTTCCCCCCTGCCATAATTTCCCTCCCACCCGCAACCCTCCCCTATCCCGCTCCCTCTCCCATCCCATTCACATCAAGGTTTATTTTCAATTCTCTTTATATACAAAAGATCAGTTTAGTATATATTAAGTAAAGATTTCAACAGTTTGCACCCACATAGAAATACAAAGTGAAAAATACTGTTTGAGTACTAGTTACAGCATTAAATCACAATGTACAGCACACTAAGGACAGAGATCCCACGTGAGGAGTAAGTGCACAGTGACTCCTGTTGTTGACTTAACAAATTGACACTCTTGTTTATGGCATCAGTAATCTCCCTAGGCTCTAGTCATGAGATGCCAAGGCTATGGAAGCCTTTTGAGTTCACCGTCTCTGATCATATTTAGACAAGGTCATAGTCAAAGTGGAAGTTCTCTCCTCCCTTCAGAGAAAGGTACCTCCTTCTTTGATGACCTGTTCCTTCCACTGGGATCTCACCCATGGAGATTCTTCATTTAGTTTTTTTTTTTTTTTTTTTTTTTTGCCAGAGTGTCTTGGCTTTCTATGCCTAAAATACTCTCATGGGCTCTTCAGCCAGATCCGAATGCCTTAAGGGCTGAATCTGAGGCCAGAGTGCTGTTTAGGACATCTGCCATTCTATGAGTCTGCTGTGCATCCCGCTTCCCATGTTGGATCGTTCTCTCCCTTTTTTATTCTATCAATTAGTATTATTCAGACACTAGTCTTGTTTATGTGATCCCTTTGACCCTTAGTCCTATCATATGATCAATTGTGAACTGAAATTGATCACTTGGACTAGTGAGATGGCATTGGTACATGCCACCTTGATGGGATTGAATTAGTATCCCCTGGTATGTTTCTAACTCTACCGTTTGGGTCAAGTCATCACTACCTTCACCAACAACTGGGAACCTCAGCCACGCCAGTCTATGAATCCGTAAGTTACAATACGTTTAGATGCTCTTTGAAAGGCATCTCAACTCCATAAACATTTTTTTCAAAATTAAGATTTTGAGTTGTGAGTTTACAAACAAAATGACTACAATTTAGAATAAAAACCAAAGTTCTCATGATGGCCATCATGGGCAGCCTGACCTAAGCCTCCCTTGTAGAACTCCCCTCCCCTATGCCCCAACCACCACCATCTCTTTTCCCCTTCCACCATCTACGCCAGCCACATACTCAGAATGCTCTTGCTTCAGACATGGCTCTTGTTATCTGTTTGCCCTGGAAAAAACTCTTCTTCCAGAACTCTCACAGACATGTTTCAGTGACACTTGCCAAAGAGGTACCCTGCACCATCCACTGTGCTCATTCACCTGGCCCCATAGCCTGTGTGGTAGGCAGAATTCCAAGGCAGTCCTCAGTATTCCCAAAACATGGTGTACACAGCCTGCACAGCTCCAGGACTGTGGCTATATAGAGTTTACTTCCCTGATAACATTATGTGACAAAGGCACGGCTGGTATTAAGAAAGGGGGATTTTCTGGATGAGCCTGGTCTAATCCTAGGGACCCTTGAATCCAGAGTCTATTGGTCAAAGGCAGAGGAAGGCGGAGCTTCCTATCAGCACAGAGATTCTGTTGCTCTCTTGAAGAAACACTGCCTGTGTTCTGAAGGTATCACGTGGCAGGGAATGGCCGGTGATATCTAGATCCTGAGCACAGACCCCTGGCAGAGAGCTAGCAAGGATACAGGGATCTTAGTGCTACAAATGCAAGAGCCTAACTCAGTCAACAAACTGAATGAACTGGAAGATAACCCCCAACCCCAGATGAGATACCAGCGATGGCTGACGCCTTGATTTCAGTCATGTTAGATTCTAAGCAGAGAATACAGCTTTGCCATGTTGGAGTCCTGACTGATAGAAACTGTGAGATAATAAATATTTGTTATTTCAAGTGGCTAGGTTGGTGGTAATTTTTTGCATGGCAATGGAAAACAAATATAATCTTTACTTTTTCCAAAACCCTTATCTCTATTTGTCATACTATCTATTGAATTCTCTACTAATGATCTGTCTCCACTGGAATTTAAGCTCCACTTGGGCTACATAAGCATGAACTTTACAGGTTTTTGCTTGTGATGGAATCTTCACCTTCTAAAATGCTGTCTGCAACATGATGGGCTCTTCCTGGTGTTTACTGAATGGGTATAGGAAGCTGCATTTGAGAGGATGGATGCTTGCTTCAGAAAAGAGCAAGGCAAAATCCCTTGTATCTGGGACGCATGGGAAGCAGGCAAGGTCCCCGTTCCAGGAGACTGGCTGTTGTCTACCACACCTTTCAGCATCCTCTCATCTCTTCTCTTACTATCTTTGTAAGTTAAGCATTCTTGCCTAGGAATGAGTCTCACCTGTATCTCTAGAGGAGGTGCTGGCAAGCAAATACAGCATCACTTAAAAGACCGAAAAACATCTCGAGAACAAACCTGAACCCTAAACCACAGGGCCAATATAAGCTGCAATGAGATTATACCTTACACATACTAGAAAGGTTATGATCAAAGCAAAAGATGTATCATGTGTTGGTAAGAAGGTAGAGAAATCACAACTCTTGTATGCTGTGATGGGACTCTAAAATGAGGCAGACACTATGGAAAACAATACGTAGTTTCCCCAAAAATTAAAAGTAGGATTACCACATGGTTCAGAATTTACTTGTGGGTAGAAGACCCAAGAATTGAAAGCAGGGTCTCAAAGTGGTACCTATATATTCATGTTGATGGTGGAATTACTAACAATAGGTAAAATGCCGGGGACAACCCAAGTGCCCATGCACAGATGATGGATAAGCAAAACATATCCATAAATGGAATATAACTCTGCCTTCGGAAGAAAACTCAGTTTTCTCAGCACTTCAGTGGTTGAAATACCTTAAGATGTCCCCATCCTATATCAGAGTGCTTAGGTTCAATCCCACTTCTACTTCTGGTTCCAGCCTCCTACAAATGTGAACTCTGTGAGGCAGCAGATGACAGCTCAAGTACTTGGGTCCCTGTTATCCCCATGAGAGACCTCAACTGAATTCTGATTTGTAGCTTTGGCTTGGTCCAGCCCTTGCTGTTCAGGGCATTTGGGAATGAACTAGTGGATAGAAGACACATATTCCCTCTCTCTCTCTCTCTCTCTCTCTCTCTCTCTCATTCAAGTAATATGAAAATAATAAAACATTTTCATAAAAAGGAAGTTCTGGCATGCACAACATGGGTAAAACTTGAGGACACTATGCTATGAGAAATAGGTCAATCAGAAAAAGACAAGCATTACATGACTGCGCTGATACGAGGTGCTTATAGCAATCAAACTCATAAAGACAGGAATTAGAATGATGTTTGCAGGGTTTGAAGGGAAGGGAAAATAGAGCTATTGGTTAATGTGCAGAGTTTCACTCATGCAACATAAAAAGAATTTGGGAGATGGAAGGTAGTAATTGCACAATATCAATGAAATATCAATGAAATGTGCATGTCAAGATGGTTAAATTGGTAAATATTATGTTATGTGTATTTTCCCACAATTAAAAGGCTGAACAAATAATGAACACTCAACCATAAACTACTAAATATTTTTGTAAAGGCCAACAGCAAGAAAACTCAAAATAATATTGATGAACATAGACCCACAGAACCAATACTGATGGAGAATTCCAGAATAAAACTAAAAGAAAGATAATTTGTATAGATATGGACAGATGATATAGATACAGTCCAGGAATAACTGACCCAAGATATGAAACATAAGAAATCACAATCAATAACGTAACTGAAGTGAACTTTCAAAAGACAAAAGAAAAACCAGCCACACTAGGACATTCTAACATATCCTCTAAGAAGTTGCTGGATCAAGGAGGCAAACAGAAATAGTGCAATGTGGTTTGAAATATAGTAAGAGGCTAGACAAACACATATGTACATATGTCAACGACACTTTGTGTTCCAAAAATAGAATACACTTTTTTTAATGAAACGTTTTTCATTGACTGCAACTTAGTATACCCAAAGTGATCAAAAGAAAGTCTTGGGGCCCGCGCTGTGGCACAGTGGGTTAAGCTGCCACCTGTGGTGCTGAAGTCCAAAGTGGGTGCTGGTTCAAGTCCCAGCTGCTTCACTTTCAATCCAGCTCTCTTCTATGGCCTGGGAAAGCAGTAGGAGATGGCCCAAGTGTTTGGGCCCCTGCACACATGTGGGAGACCTGAAAAAAGCTCTTGGCTTCTGGCTTTGGATCAGCCCAGCTCTGGACATTATGGTCATTTAGGGAGTGAACCAGTTAATGGCAAACCTCTCTCTTTCTCTGCCTTTCAAATAAAAAATATTTTTTTAAAGAAGTCCTATAAACCATTCTCAGGGAAAGAAAGTGAAACTAACAAATACAGATCACTCTTCTCCTCCAAAAATCAAGGATATGAAACTTAGTAAGATAAAAGAAGGAATTAATTAAATAAAAATGAAATGCATACCCACTACAGAGTAGAATTTAAATGAACTTGAAAGTAAGTTTTATGAAAAGGTCAGTAAATTAGAAGAAAAAACAACTTTTGAAATTATGATCTTCCAAAGAAGAAAGAAAGCTGAAAGAAATCAAAAGAAATAAAGAGACAAAGAAGCAAACTTTTGGGAGGAAAAAAAGAAGAACAAACTAGACACAATGGATGGTTAAAACAAAAATAAAATGAAGGCAAAGAAAGGAAAGAAGGAAGAAAACTATGTTAACTCAAATCAATATGTCACACTTAAAAACTTATTTAAAAAGCAGCAAAAAAGAGAGAGATATCATCTACTGATTTGTTGTACAAAATATAGATTACTGTTACAGATTTATAAAATAAAGTGGAAAGGAAATCAAACTCTAAAGGTTTATTCATGTATTTGAAAGTCAAAGTTATGGAGAGGGCAGGAGGAGGGAGAGGGAGAGAGAGTTCGATGTGCTGGTTCACCCCCCAGATGGCCACTACAGCCAGGGCTGGGCCAGGATGAAGCCAGGGCCAGGAGCTTCCTCCAGGTTTCCCATGTGGATGGCAAGGGGTCAAGCACCTACGTCATCTTCCTCTGCTTTTCCAGGCCATTGCCAGTGAGCTGGATGGGAAACGGAGTAGCTGGGACACAAACTGACACCCATACGCAATGCCCACAGGTCACAGTTTTATCCACTATACCACAATGCCAGCCTCAAGCTTTCCTGTTTTTTTTTTTTTTTTAAGATTTTATTCGTTTATTTGAGCAGTATAATTATAGACAGAGAGGGAGAGAGACAGAATGTTCTTCTATCCTCTGGTTCACTCCCCAAGTGTTTGGAGTTTTGCTAGTCTCAAGCCAGGAGCTTCTTCCAGGTCTCCCATGTGGGTACAGGGGCCCAAGTATTTGGGCCATTTTCCACTGCTTTCCCAGGCCACAGCAGAGAGCTGGATAAGAAGAGGAGCAGCCAGGATACAAACTGGCACCTTATGGGATGCCAGTGCCACATGTGGGGACATAGCCTATTACGCAACAGTGCCGTTCTCCAAGCTGTACTTCTGAAAGTATCACTGGATCCAAACAGATTCAGGGTGGGTTTCACTAAACCCTAGTGAGCATATAATTTATCTCATAGTCATATACAGATCCATACACATATACTCATACATTTACAAACCTGCAGACATGAGAAAGAAAACTTCCCAGCATATTACATAGGTAAGTTCAATAAACAGCTGAATTCCTTACAAGTCCCAGTGTTTGCTCCTGTTACTCCGCCTGCACGCATAAATTCAAAACTATTAAATTAGGATTAAATAATAAATCCAACCGTATCATAAAAGAAAAATACTTCGAGATAAAATACAGAGGGCTGGCACTGTAGCATAGCAGGTAAAGCCACTGTTTACAGTGTCAGCATCCCATATGGGCACTGGTTCAAGACCTGGATGCTCCTCTTCCCATCCAGCTCTCTGCTATGGCCTGGGAAAGCAGTAGAAGATGGCCCAAGTCCTTGGGCCCCTGTCTCTGTGTGGGAGACCTGGAAGAAGCTCCTGGCTCCCGGTTTCAGATCTGCACAGCTCTGGCCATTGCAACCAATTGGGGAGTGAACCAGCCGGTGGAAGAACTATCTCTCTGCCTCTCCTTCTCTCTCTGTGTAACTCTGACTTTCAAATAAATAAATAAATCTTCTAAAAAAGATAAAATGCGGTATTTGAAATGATTACTACCTATTTATTGCCACTTACCATGTGTAACTTGATGAATCATGTGACCAGTTTGCACTCCCACTTCTCGGCAAGTAAAGTTGTTACTTGAGAATGGAGTGACATAATGTGTGTAAAGACCTCTTTGTTATTAACATATGTTAAAGCACTACATCAATAAAAGAATGAAAAGAGCAGCTGGGCTGGCACTGTGCTCCTGAGGGTAAAGCCACCGCCTGCAGTGCCGGTGTTGCATATGGGCACCGGATTGAGGGTTTGAGTTCCGGCTGCACCACTCTGGGATCCTGGATAATGTTCCTGGGAAAGCAGGGGAGGAGGGCCCAAGGTATTGGGTCCCTGCACCCCTATGGGATACCTGGAAGAAGCTCTAGGCTCCTGGCTTCCAAATGGCCATTTAGGCAGTGAACCAGCAGATAGATAGATCTCTCTCTCTCTCTCTCTCTCTCTCTCTCTCTTTCTCTCTCCCCCTCTTTCTATAACTCTGTCTTTCAGTAGATAAAATCTTAAAAAAGAAAAAGACGTGCCATCTTTATCAGTTAGAAACTGTTAACAAATTAACATTAGTGGGAAACGTGTTTTATTTAATCAATGATATCAACTAGAAAATGAAAAGAAATGCCATATATTACAGCTCAGTATTAAAAATGTATTTTCTGGGGCCAGCACCTTGGCACAGTGGATTAATCCTCTGCCTACAGCGCTGGCATTCCATATGGGTGTCGGTTCTAGTTCTGCCTGCACCTCTTCCAATCCAGCTCTCTGCTATGATCTGGGAAAGCAGTGGAAGGTGACCCAAGTGCTTGGGCCCCTGCACCCACGTGGGAAACCTGGAGGAAGCTCCTGGCTTTGGATCGGTGCAGCTCTGGCCGTTGCAGCCATCTGGGGATTGAACCAATGGAAGGAAGACCTCTCTCTCTGTCTCTCCCTCTCACTATCTATAGCTCTACTTCTCAAATAAATAAATAAAATCTTAAAAAAAAAAAAGAAATGTACTCACTATATTCAAGAACCACATAAGGATTCTCTTACTGGTTCATCACTAGATGAGATATGGCAGTCTATCCAATAAAATAAGGAATAAAAATTATAATAAAAATGATAAAAATATCTTCATGACAAAATAACATATTTGGGGCTGGCACTGTGGCGTAGCAGGTCAAGCTGCTGCCTGCAGTGCCGTCATCACATATGGGTGCCAGTTCAACTCCCAGCTGCTCCACTTCCAATCTGGCTCTCTGTTAATGGCTTGGAAAGCAATGGAAGATGACCCAAGTGCTTGGGCTCCTCCTGGCTCCTGGCTTGGGACCGGCAAAACTCGGGCCGTTGCGGCCATTTGGGGAGTGAACCAGTGGATGGAAGACCTCTCTCTCTGTCTCTCCCTTTCTCTGTCTTTAACTCTACCTATCAAATAAATAAATAAATAAAAACTTATTTTTAAAAAAGAACAGATTGGGGGCCAGTGCCATGGCTCACTTGGTTAATCCTCCGCCTGCAGCGCCGGCATCCCATATGGGCACCGGATTCCAGTCCCGGTTGCCCCTCTTCCAGGCCAGCTCTCTGCTAAGGCCCGGGAAGGCAGTAGAGGATGGCCCAAGTGCTTGGGCCCTGCACCCGTGTGGGAGACTAGGAAAAGCACCTGGCTCCTGGCTTCGGATCGGTGCAGCACGCCAGCCATGACGGCCATTTCGGGGGTGAACCAATGGAAGGAAGACCTTTCTCTCTGTCTCTCTGTCTCACTAACTCTGCCTGTCTAATTAAAAAAAAAAATAACATATTCATCTCCATAAATACTAACTTTAAAATAATAAATGTTAAAATATTTCAGAAAAATGTTAAACAACAAATCACACAAATCAATTGATTTTATGTATATTTACCATATCCAGTAAGAAAATTTAATAGGAAAAAGAATGTCTTCATAATACTAACAAAATGATAATTTCAAAGGATAAATCTAGAAGAAAATATATAAGTGTTCAAAATTAAAATAGCTTACTTTTACAGATCTTGATAAACTGATTTTGGTAGTCATATGGAAAAGATGCAAGAATACTCAATTGAGATAAAAATAAATAATAGAGACTTCTCTCACCAAACATAATGGGTAAATAATTGAAAAAAAAAACTATACAGATTTAAAAGTAGATAAGTTATAGTAACATGAGAGTTTGAAGAGTCTAAGTGTACATGAAAAATTAAGATTATGACAAAAATGGTAGTTCAAAGTATAGTGAAAATACTGCAGAAGCGGCCAGCATTGAGGGGTAGAGCCTTGAGTCACTGGTTACAATGCCAGCACTCTGTGAAAGAGTGTCAGCTCAAGTCCTGGCTGCTCCACTTCTGATCCACTTTCCTGCTAGTGAGCCTAGGGAGGAAGCAGAAAATGGCCCAAAATTCTTGGACCCCTGACACCTGTGTGGGAGACCAGGATGGAGTTCTAGGCTCCTGGATTCGGCCTGGCCTGCCCTGGTTTAGCAGACATTTTTTGAGCAGTTCACTAGATGTGAGATCTCTTTCTCTCTCTCTGATCCTCTGCCTTTCAAATAAATATTTTTTTAAAAAAAGAAAATCTTGTAGATCTATAGTAATCAATTATAAGAAATATAAATAGAACTATATTTAGATCATTCAAAAATCAAAACTAATCACTGATGGATTAAAGAACTATATCTAAAAATACAAAATTAAAAAGGAAAGTAATTTCAGAAAAGTTACAATATATTTATAATAGGATTGACCTTTATATAAGTAAATTACAACATACAGTTTTATATATTGTGGGTGCAGTGTTTAAGATGGTGGTCAGGACACATCCTAATTGGAGTCCCTAGGATTGAGTCCTGCCTCCACTGCCCACTGCAGACCTTGGGGACAGAAGGTAATGGCTCAAGTACTTGAGTCCCTGTCACCCATGTAGGAGACCAGAATTGAGTTCCTGGCTCCTGGCTTTGACCTGGCCCAGCCCTGGCTATTATAAACATTTGGTAAGCAACCAGCACTTGAGAGTGAATGCTGCCTCTCTCTCTTTCAAATAAAATAAATAATTTTAAAAGTTTTTATAAATTAAACTATACTTAAATTAGAAACTTCTGTATAAGTTTTTTTGGTAATTCATAAAAAAAACATCAGGGAGGTGGAGCAAGATGGTAGCTGGGTAACACATAATAGTGATCTCTCCACATGGACACCAATTTGATCAGCTATTCACTTACTAAGTCAGTTTCAGAAAAACCCAGGAAGCCAGATGAGAGATTACAGCTCATGCTGTCGTATAATAAGTAGAAACCTTGTACTGAAGAAAGCAAGAAGGACTGAGTTGTCTGATCAGCCCTCTTCCACCTCCAAGTAGTTCAGCCTGGAGACAGACACTGCCCACTTAGGGGAGGAACAGGAAATAAAGTTGAGATGTAACCCAGTACCATGCCTGGTATGGTGAAACTTAGAGTCTAACTGGGCTCCACAGTCTTTGCCCTCAGGCCAGGATCTTCTCAATGATCCTTTGAGCAAAGGTCCACCTTCATGAGTCCTCCCCCATTCTCCAGCAGACAGCTAAGCAAGATGGCAGCCACTGGGAATTAGTGTGAGAGAGTGAGCCTAGGACTTGGCCCACCACTACATACATCATAAAATCCTCTGTCCTTAGATTAGTGATCACAGATGCAGCTAAAGATCTAAAAATAACTATATCTAAAAATACAAACTTAAAAAAGGAAGATAATTTCAGAAAAGTTACAACATAGATATTATAGGATTGACCTTTATATAAGTAAATTACAACACAAAGAGTAAAATTCTCAGCCCCAGTGGGACCAATCTTTACGGCCTGCATCACTGTCAGTACATAGAGGCCAAGGGAACACCCCTCAAAGCTATGCAACACCATAGTCTGTAAACTCCAGGTGTGACCCACTTCAGTGTTAGCTGGGCAGCCAAAGGATTCTCACTACAACTCCTTTCCAACTTGTATCAGAGAGCAAAGTAAAACTGTCCTCTGGGGGATGAACCAGAAGGTGAACTTAGGTGTTACGTTGATGCTTGCAGCCAGGTCTACCATGGTAAGAACCAGCACCAGACGAAGCCCCAAACTCTTTTCATCCACAACCAAGTGCTCACAGCCACAGCCTCTGTATCCGCCCTGGCATCAGGCAGGGACCTGGGCCCTGGTTCAATGAATGTTTCAGTCTGTATCAGTCTCAGTCACTCCCAGATTTACTGTATATTTACACAACAGTGAGGGCCCTGGCTTGCCAATGCCTGGTTAGCCTCAATTTGTTGTCACCCTGGGCACCTAAAGAATTTCCTTCATCATCCGTAACCATGGGCAGATAGCAAGGATCATGACTCTAGCTACTAGGGAACATGATACCTAAGAGGGCTTAGGTCTGCTTCTTGGATCTGATAAAATTACCACGAAGCAATGGTCCCTATTCCTAGGTGACCACCTGCAGACAGAGCCCCTGGACCTACCCTGTTCCCCAATAGAGACCTGTGGCTCAGTCAGTTGGACTTACACACTGGCCACTATCACCTGTGGTTGTTTGCAGTAGCCTCAGGCTGCAAGTCCACCTCAGCAGCAAGCAGTCCAGGGCTATGTTACCCCTATCGTGTGCTGTACTGGTCTTCAGGAGCTGTGGGCTCTGGTGTAAGCTTGCATTGTTGACGGCATTGATGACAGCATCGCTCACTCCATTCTTCGCCAACCTCAGGCAGCATAACATGGAAAGGGGAATTGTCTGCTCAGAGAAGAAAAGGTTGATAGGTGCCAAGACATTACACAGAAATAGTAGATATTACAGCTATCTATGTAACATGTAATAAAAGATATTACACAGAAATAGGTGCTAATATATTACACAGGGGTGGCACTGTGAGGACTCCGGCACCACTTCTGGACCTTGAGCTAGTGCCACCATGATCCTGACCATGCCACTGCTGATGCAAACACCCAAGTGAATCCTCTTGGACTCTGATCCAGTGCTTCCACAACTCTAACCACAGTAGACTAAGGGCATATGTCCCCGTGACTTAAGACTGTCCTATGGCCTGTGCCCCCAAGACCTACTGACCCCTGCTGGGTCTGAGAGGAATACCCATACCCCCATGGCCACTGCCATTAGCTGTGGTGGAAGAAGATTCAGGAAGACTAGAACACAGCATCTGAATGGAATTGAAGTCAAAGTAGCCTAGTGGAAATGAAGTCCAAAGAGCCTGCTGAACTGACAACTGACAACACATTGTAAGAAAGACCTCCTTTACCATGAAAGCCACTAGTTGTTTAAATGTGGCAAAAACAACTATCTACTAGATGCAAAAGTACCAACGTTAGGAAACACAAAGTATGAAAAACCAAGGCAATATTATGCCCCCTAAGGAGTGCAATAATGCTTTAGTAATGGATCACTAAGAAAGGGAGATTGATGAAATACTCAACAGAAAATCCAAAAGAATAATTTTGGGGCTGGTGCTGTGGCATAGTGAGTAAAGCTGCTGCCTGTAGTGCCAGCATTCCATATGGGTGTCATTTCGAGTCCAGCTGCTCCACTTCTGATCCAGCTCTCTGCTATGGCCTGGGAAAGAAGTAGCAGATGGCCCAAATCTTTGGACCCCTGTACCTTCGTGGGAGACCTGGAAGAAGCTCCTGGTTCCTGGCTTCAGATCAGTGCAGCTCCAGCTATTGCAGCCTTCTGGGGAATGAAGCAGCAGATGGAAGACCTTTATCTCTCTCTCTCTCTCTCTCTCTCTCTCTCCTTCCCTCCATCCCTCACTCCTTCCCTCCCTCCCTCTCTCTCTCTCTCTCGCTCTCGCTCTCTCTGCCTCTGCTTTTCTGTAACTCTGTCTTTCAAATTAATTAATTAATTAATTAATCTTTTTTCAAAAAAGAATAATTATAAGAATGCTCAAGGATGTATAAGAGAACAGATTATTGAATGAAATCAGTGGAAAATGTATAATTTGAGAAATTAAACAAAGAGAAAGAGATCTTGAAAAAGAACCAAAAAAGAAATATTTAAATATGGGAAATTAAGAAATCAATAAATGAAACGAGAAATACAGTTGACAGCTTTAAATAGATTAGATCAAACAGAAGAAGGAAGATAGGAAATAATAGTCAGACACCCCCCCCCCCAAAAAAAAGGGATGATATAAAATAGAGATAACCACCATGACATTTGAACACCATCTAATGACTAAATATTCAAACTGTGGTGATTCCTGAAATCAAAGGAGTAGAGGCTTAAAAAAGCTATTCAATTCCTAATAGCTAAAAACTTCCCCAATCATGAGGAAGATATAAACATAGGAGTACAGAAGACCAATAGGAACCTGATATACATGACCAGAAAAGACCCCAACTGCAATACTTTATGGTCAAACTCTCAAAAGTAAAAGACAAAAATTCTAAGGCTTGGAAGAGAAAACCATCAGGTCACTTCAGGGAATCCCCATTAGATGGACAGCAGATGTTTCAATAGGAACCTTACGGGCCAGTAGGGAATGGAATAAAATACTCCAAGTTCTGAAGGAAAATATCTGCCAAACAAGAAAAGTTTACTCCCTGGGAAGAAAACAGGGAATTCATCACCACCAGACCAGCCTTACAGATTGTGTTTAAGAGTTCTTCAGACAGAGGCAAACGAAAACAACAACCATGATGAAAACATGTGAGAGGATAAAATCTACTAGAAACAGGACAGAGGAGATACAATCTAAATATAAACTTTTCAAATAACAAGAATAAGTCACTGCTTGTCAATAACAACATTTGAATGTAAACAGACTAAATTCCCCAATTAAAAGATACATACTGAGTGGATTAAAGTCAAGAACCAAAAATATGCTTTATATAGGAAACTCACTTCATTATTAGACAGAAAGAGATTGAAACTGAGTGGATAGAAAATATATTCCACAGAAAAAGAAACCAAATGTGAGTAGGATTAGCTATATTGATATCAGATAAAACAGATTTTAAGACAAAAATGTAAGAAGATACAAAGAAGGTCATTTTGTAATGATCAAGGGGTTGATTCAACAAGAAGATGTAACTATTATAAATGTATAAATGCACTGTATGCCAGTACATCCAAATTGAAAATTGACAAAAATATATATTTATACCTAAGAGATAAACTCCAATATAATAGGAGTGGGGAATTCAACTCACCTTAATGAGAGGACTAATCATTCAGGCAAATAATCAACAAGGAAACATCAGTTAAACTACACTGTAGACCAAAGGAATCTGACAATTACAGGACAGCCTTTCCAACAGCTACAAAATACACATTATGTAATCAGCACATGAACATTCTTAAGGATAAATCACATATTAGGTCACAACACAAATCTCATCCGATTCAAAAAATTGAAATAATGTATTTTTTGATCATAATTGAATAAAACCAGAAATCAACAACAAAATAAATTTTAGAAAAAATAACATATGTATGAAGACCAAACAACATGCTCCTGAATGAAAAATAAGTCACTTAAGAAGTCTAAAGGGAAATAAAATTTCTTGAAACTATTGAAAATGTAATCACAATACACCCAAATTTATAGGATATAGTAAGATCAGCAGTTAGAAGAAAGTTTATGGAAGTGAGTGCCTATATTAAAAAAAGATAGCAAATAACAACCAAACAGTGAATCTCAAGGACTTCAGAAAACAAGAACAAACCAAACCCAATGTTCCTGGAAGGAAAGAAATAGTAAAGATTAGGGCAGAGATAAAAGAAATAAAAACTAAACAAAAATCATGAAAATATCAGGCTGGTGCCGCGGCTCACTAGGCTAATCCTCTGCTTGCGGTGCCGGCATCCCATATGGGTGCCAGCTTCTAGTCCCAGTTGCTCCTCTTCCAGTCCAGCTCTCTGCTGTGGCCCGGGAGTGCAGTGGAGGATGGCCCAAGTGCTTGGGTCCTGCACCCGCATGGAAGACCAGGAGGAAGCACCTGGCTCCTAGCTTCAGATCGGTGCAGTGCACCGGCCACAACACGCCAGCTGCAATGCGCCGGTGGTAGCGGCCCATTGGGGGGTAAACCAACGGAAAAAGGAAGACCTTTCTCTCTGTCTCACTCTCTCTCTCACTAACTCTGCCTGTCAAAAAAAAAAAAAATCATGAAAATATCAATGTAAGTTTGTGTTCTTGAAAAACATAAAACCAATAAAACTTTTAAGTAAATTGTGAAAAAAGAGAAAATACTCAGATAAATAAGATCAAAGATGAAAAAGATATATTACAACTGTTATCCCAGAAATACAATGAATCATCAGGGACTATCATGAATAAGCTTTCAAAAAATTGAAAACTCTAAAAGACATGGAACAATGTTTGCTCACAAATAATTTGCAAAAATTTGACCATGAAGACATGGTCTCTCTCCTCAAGAGAGCAGTAGCAAGTAATGCGATTGAATTGGTAATCAAGTCTCCCAACAAAAAGCCCAGGACCTGATGGTTCCATGATTGAATTCTCCCAAACTTTCAAAGAAACACTAATGTTTCTAAACCAATTCTTCTAAAAAAAAACAAACAAACAAACAAACAAAAAAAAAAAAAACCTGAAATGAAGGAGACCTTTACAAACTCATTCAACTCATTCTATGAGACCAAGATACCTTGATTCTAAAGCCATAAGATAACACATCTAAAAAACCGGATACTGTAGACCAACTATCCTTGATGAACAAAGATGCAAAATTCTTAAAATACCAAATCAAATCCAACAACACTTCCAAATAATACCAAGATTAAGTAAGACGCATTCCAGTGATGCAGGAACATTTCAATATATACAAATCAATGAATATAATAAGTCATATCAACCAACAGAATGAGATAAAATCATAGGGTCATCTGCATTGATTCAGAAAAAGCATCCAACAAAATTCAAGATCCATTCATGATATAAATCTTGAACAAATTAGGTATGCAAGGGACTTTCTCGACGTAAAAAGGCTATATATGACAAACTCACAGCCAGCATCCTGCCTGAAAGCATTTCCTTGAAGACCCACAACCAGACAAGGATGTCCACCCTCACTGCTTTTATTCAATATGGTACTGGAAGCCTGAGGCAGAGCCATTAGCCTACAGAAAGCAATAAAAGGCATTCAAATAGGAAGGGAGGACATCTCATTATCCTTGCTTGCAGACAACACAGTCTTATGTACAGGAAAACCTGCAGACTCCACCGTGAGAATGTGAGAAATAATAAATGAATTCAGTAAAGTCTCAGGGTACAAAATCAAAATGCAAAAATCACGGGAGGATGGCCCAAGTGCTTGGGTCCTTGCCACCCACATGGGAGACCCAGGTAGGGTTCCAGATTCCTAGTTTTGGCCTACCCTAGCTCTGGCCACAGAGGACATTTGAAGAATGAGTCATTGATGAAAGATCTCTGTGTGCGTGTGTGTGTGTGTGTGTGTCTCCTTCTCTATCTGTCACTCTGGCTTTCAAATGAATAAATTAATAGATAAGTAAATACATCTTTAAAAGGTAAAAATGGGGCTGTACTATTGCATTAAAAAAAAAAACCCACAAAGCAATAGATTTTAAAAAGATAAAACAAAGATATGTTACCCAGGTTATATTGAAAAAAACAACAAAACAAAACAAAACAAAAAGAAATAAAGACGCTGAAATTGTAAAGCAAGAAGGAGATAGAAATACAATACTTACAAAGATGAAAGAAAAATGACAAAAGATGCTATGGGGGGTTTGAAGTAAAGCATAATAAAATTCTATTTCCTTTCTCCATAAAAGCCAAACTTTGGCAGTTAAAATGTTGGCAAACATACAGTGAAACAGGTATAACAATGCACCATTATGTGAACATAAAGTTGTACAATCATTTTGGAATACAGGTTGATAGATTATATTAAAATTAAAAATATTTCATATCTTATGACACAAATGCACACATGAACAAGACTGCATATACAATGATTTTTACTGTAGCACAATTTTTGACATCAAAGATTACAACACAATCTAAATGTCATGAAGAAGAACATTAAATAAGTTTCACTCTTCAGTAGATTGTGTGAGCTGCCCATCCATCCATCAGCCATCACTTTCTTCCTCCCTATATAAAAACAGCTTTATGTGTAGCAATATAAAGTCTTAGTGACATGTCATTACAGGTCCAAGTCAGTGACCATTACTTGTTTCCCCTTTGCTGGACCCTCATGTGTCTGTCCTTGCTGGCTTCTGGTGTGGAACCAACCCAGTTCTGCTGAGTACGATGTAACGGGAACTCTGATGAAGACTACTGGACCCCCTGTTAAAAGGGGAGCTGTTTTGTCCTGTCCCTTCTGCTCTTGCTTTGAAACACAGTAAGAACTGATGCCTAGTGCTGGGGTCATCAAAGAGCATGAAGGCAAAAGCCAGTAGGTGAGGATGGTTAAGAAACATAAGAAGAATCTAGGTCCCTGGGTCCCTGTCCAGTCACTGACCCAGCCTTGGAAATACCTGTGTTCTATCCTCTTGAAGTACAATAACAAAAGTCTCTATAGTTTGAGGGGTTTTGGTTCCTTTCAGCTACATATCTCCATTAAATATACTGTGTAATATTATGTAGTAAAAGGAACCAAATCAGTCTGTATTTCAATATATTGTTAACTATCGAAATTAAGTAGCAAACAAGTAGATAGAGAGATCAAGACACAAATATTATGAAAACATTTATAAGGACATATATAGGTATGTTTAAGAAGTCTTTCAAATAATGGGAAAGTGAATTACCTCTTAATTCTATTTTTCCACAAACATTTTGTGGTACCTCCTATCTATATCTGTGGTTATATAAATGCTTGGAAAAGGGTCTGAAGGTTTATACACCAAGTAAATAATGAACAACAGTAGTGTCTTGATGTGGGGGCTGACAAGTTGGAGCTGGAGCTGCAGATGGAGATATAGTCATTTTAAGTACATATTTTTGGATGTCTAAAAGGTAAGTGAAATAAAATCATTTAAAATAAAAATAAAGATCTGGGATATGCGTTTTATTGATTTTAAAATCCTACTAACGTGCATCAAACAGTCATAACAGACTAAATCATGGATGCAAAGTATTTTAAGTTATCATTCATAATGGAAGCATGTGGCGGGTGTTGTTTATATACAGTCCATGCATACATTTTCAGCTATCTTGTGGAAAATAGACCTACTTGTGCTAAATAAACAAATGTACTGGGAAATACATGTCCCATCCATTTAGAGATATATGGGAAACAGATGCTTCCACACACAAAAGAATTTATTCTCCACAGATGTTGCCATGGAAGATCTTCTGTTGTCTTGTTGTGGTGGTGAGCACATTTTGGAAAAGAAGTACAGTGTTGCTTTAACTCTTAAAGACACTCCCACAAATGGAAACTCACAAGAGCTTTCAGATCTACCACCACAAGATAGCAAAGGGTGGTGGCACAAATTACAGAATTGTTGTAGCATTGCACATAGAATACATTGGAACGTCCATTCGTATGGTTAATAGTGGTACTCCACAGACATCAGCAGATAAGCAAGAGAAAAATATATATTTAAAATGAAATTCCAGTGAGAAAGCCAGCTAATGTGACAGCTCAATAAAACCAGACCTTGACTTTCTGAAAACACACAGAACTTCAATTTATACAGGAATGAATGTGAGTTCTCTCTCCCAAACTTTGGCTCTCAGAGCTGAGGACTGGATGTTCAACATTCATTGTACATCTACCACGTGCAAATGATTGTGCCAGAGACTTGGAATTCAAAAAAGAAAAAGCACAAACCTTATTCCCAGGGATTCACCATCAAGTCGTTGTAACCAAGCTACAATGGAGTGTGGTGGAAAGCATTTTGCTAAACAAGTAAGGTAAAGAAAGGGGCCCAGATGAGGAATAACTGATGTTGTCAGGGTTGGAAGGAAATAAGCGACGTGGTGCTATAGGACCTGGCTGGGTAGTGTGAGAAGCAATCAGGCATGTCTAGGGGACTGGGGGGAATCAGCATTTACGGAGGAACAACTGAGAAGGAGGCATAATGAGGTGTGGTAATCGGCTAATGAAAGTGCGCACCCTGTGTCCTCAGACTGAGACACGGCATGAATTGCATTTTGGAAACATTGAACTTGAATGCTACTCTGGCACAGGTGGAGTAAAGTGACTGACAAATCAGAGACCAGGAGACCTGGCAAGAAGCTGTGGCAAAAGTCTAGGCAAGGGGCCAGCGCTGTGGCATACTAGGCTAAGTCTCTGCCTAGGGTGCTGGCATCCCATACGGTGGCTGGTTCATGTCCCAGCTGCTCCTCTTCCAATCCAGCTCTCTGCTAATGGCTTAAGAAAGCTGTGGAAGATGGCTCAAGTGCTTGGGCCCCTATACCTGCGTGGGAGACCAGGAAGAAGTTCCTGGCTCCTGGCTTTGGATCAGTCCAGCCCTGGCCATTGCGGCCATTTTGGGAGTAAACCAGTGAATGGAAGACCTTTTTCTCTAACTCTCCCTCTCTTTATCTATAACTCCACCTCTCAAATAAATAAATAAAAAGTAAAGAGTAGACAGAAGAAAGAATGAAGGACAGGCGAGGAAAAGGGAGGATGACACACAGATAGGAGAGAGAGCCTGGCTATAGAATAATAATTCCAATAGGAATGATGCTCACCAATTCAGGACTGTCAAATCTCCACCTTTTCTCAGTACATACCATGCTCTTCCTTGGTTTCCATTTGTTCTTTTATACTTTCTTCCCTTAATAATGCTTCTGAGAAATTGCCCTTTCTGTTTTGGTTTTGGTTCATGTTTGTTTTGTTTTGTTTTGTTTTAAGATTTACTTATTCATTTGAGAGGCAGACTTACAGGCAGAGACAGGTCCTCCATCCTTGAGTCCACTTTCCAAAAGACCACAATGGCTCCAGGAGGGCCAATCCAATGCTAAGAGCCAGGAGCTTCCCCCAGGTCTCCCCGTGGGTACAGGGGCCCAAGCACTTGGGCCATCTTCTACTGCTTTCCCAGGCCATAGCAGAGAGCTGGATCGGAGGAGGAGCAGCCAGAACTTGAACTGGCGCCCGTATGGGATGCTGGCATCGCAGGCAAAGGCTTAGCGTACTACTCCATGGTGCCGACCCCAGCTCTTTGTGTTTTAGAAGCCTGGTTTTCATGTTAGTGACCTTCAAATTCCCCTTTTCCTTCAATTATTTCCACATTCACAATGACCTGTCTATTCTGAAAACAATGCTAGTCACTCTTGGTTACAAGATGCATTTTGGTTTGTTCCAGCTATGGTGTTCCTGTTGCCTTCCTAAATTAAAGTTTTACTTCATAAGGTCAGGAATCTCTAACAAGTTTTAGGCATTTCAATACCTAGCAAAGTGTTAAGCATAGAGAAGTCTCTAATTTAGGAGCCTCCAGGGAACTAAAATCACCCTATAAAAATCTGAAAATTCTCACTCAGAAGCACTAAGGATCTCACTCAAGACCATATTGCTAGAAAAAGAACTAGGATTGGCCGGTGCCACGGCTCAATAGGCTAATCCTCCGCCTGCGGCGCCGGCACACCAGGTTCTAGTCCCGGTCAGGGTGCCGGATTCTGTCCTGGTTGCTCCTTTTCCAGTCCAGCTCTCCACTGTGGCCCAGGAGTGCAGTGGAGGATAGCCCAAGTGCGTGGGCCCTGCACCCCATGGGAGACCAGAAGCACCTGGCTCCTGGCTTTGGATCAGCGCGGTGTGCTGGCCGCAGCGGCCTTTGGAGGGTGAACCAATGGTAAAGGAAGACCTTTCTCTCTGTCTCTCTCTCTCTCACTGTCTACTCTGCCTGTCCAAAAAACAAATAAACAAACAAACAAAACAAAAACAAACACAAAAAAAGGACTAGAATCAGAACCTTAGACTCTATTCAGTCAAGCATTTCTTGAGAGCCAACTTTGTACTACAGGATTATTTTTCTGTTAGAAGATAAAGAATAAATACATAAATAAAGATCATGAATTAGGGTCATTTAGATTTTCTAGCTAGATGGTGCCTCCAAGAAGCTTGTCACCTCATTGGAAATGTAAGCAGGTAGATTGCGCCACACAGACTGACCCTCCATTTGAGCAAACCTGAGCATCAAGGTTAGGCTGCCATCTTCTAAAGACACAGGGAGGATGGTGGGCATTTGGCCTGAGTAGCTGTGCCTCTGCCACCCACACGGGATATTGGGATTGAATTCTTTGGCTTCTGGCTTCAGTCTAGCCCAGCTCCAAGAGTTGCAGAATGAATCAGTGAATGGAAGGACTCTCTCTCTCTCTCTCTGACTCTCAGAGAGAGAAAGAGAGGGGGAGAGGGGGAGGGAAAGACACACACACACATACACACACAGAGACAGAGAGCTAAAAGGGAAAATTGCTGACTAAAAATGCCAGAGATATCGTACCTGAAAACTCCATCTCTTTGCTAATGACTTGGAGGAGACACACATTAGATGTATCAAAAAAAGCAATGGATTCTGAACATTTTATGAAGATGGTCATGACCCAGCTCATGGAAAGTTCCCAGATGAGAAAAACAAAGAGTGCACTACGAATCCTCCAAGACCCATAGGAAATACTCCCTGTCTCCTAAAAGCAACAGTTAAACTAATTGCAAAGAACTTCGGGCCTTGCACTCAAATTAAATATTCATAGGACTCCATTTATGTGCTGCATTTAGAAGTTAAGAGACTTTAAAAACCCTTCTGCATTCCCAATAGTCAGCTAATCCATTAGAAATGTGATACCCACTCTAACCCACAAAAACAGAGCGCCAGCCCAGGCTGCCAGCTGAGCTGGGGAGCTTTTTCAAGAGCTGCAAGCAGGGACTTGAGGATGCTAAGTCATTCTGGCAGCAAAGCTCTGGCCCTTCTCACCAGCGAGGTTTATCACCAAGCAGTTAAATTACAGAGAGGCTTAGAGGAATAATGCGAAGGGGGAGGGCAAAGTTTCATGGTGACAAAGGCATTATTTTATTATTTGCTAATGGCACCTGACCCAACTGTGATGTAGGGAAAAGGAAGATCTAGTACTGAAGGAATTTAAGCACTCTAAGTTGAACTTACTTATAAATGTGCTTACACATAGATGACTTCTGTATAGACAGATGGTTTCCTTCCAATATCGTCCACTTTGCATTTTGTTAGAAGGGGAGTCAGGAACCTGCAGGTTTCTTGGGCACATGCAGTCTGCCACTTGTTTTAGCAGATAAAGGTATTTAGAAGCACAGTCATGTCCACTCATGTCCATTATGACACCACGCATGTTCAAAAGAGACGGCGTAGCCTGCACAGATGACCCTTTACAGAAAATTAGACAAACCTTGATTGAAAAGATATGAATGCCATACACAAGCTTCAAACTGGAACTAAGCCACATGTGGCTTCATTGCACTTAGGAGTATTAATTAAACAGACACTCATGCACACATACATAAAACAGATACTTCAAAAATTCATGGAAAATGGAATTAAATGAGACTTTTTGTGCACAAAATGGAAATCCATGAATAGTGTTTTCATGACATGCATGCCCACAGACTTTTTGAAGATCCCTCATGTACAGCATTAGGAAGGTAAAACTGGTGATTTGAGATTAAAGAGGATTCAAAATTCAGTGAAGAATCTTACAACCTACTTTGCCTTGAAAGGAACAAAAGGAGGCTGGCGCCGTGGCTTAACAGGCTAATCCTCCGCCTTGCAGCGCCAGCACACCGGGTTCTAGTCCCAGTTGGGGCGCCGGATTCTATCCCGGTTGCCCCTCTTCCAGGCCAGCTCTCTGCTATGGCCTGGGAAGGCAGTGGAGGTTGGCCCAAGTGCTTGGGCCCTGCACCCTCATGGGAGACCAGGAGAAGCACCTGGCTCCTGGCTTCAGATCAGCGAGATGCGCCTGCTGCAGCGGCCATTGAAGGGTGAACCAATGGCAAAAAGGAAGACCTTTCTGTCTCTCTCTCACTGTCCACTCTGCCTGTCCAAAAAAAAAAAAAAAAAAAAAAGGTACAAAAGGAAGAAGTTTTTTGGACATCACGAAGCAACCATCACTGAGTAACAATTTTCATCCTGTCTTGAATTTCCTACCACTTATCAGCATCATTTGAACTTAGGGGTAGAAGCCACATTTTATTCTCATGATTCCTCCCACCCACCCATATGGGTTAGGGCAAGACAATAGATGGTGACAAAGGGAGTTGCTTAGGTTGAATCCATTATGTTCCAGATGGGCTGGAACGCTTGATTGAAACTGTCTGTCCTCTGAATTCTTTATTATTTATTCAGAGTAAGTCGTCCATGGCATGTAAGAAACATGTATGTTGCTTCATTTATTATTTACCTGAGATGCTGTTAGCCACTAGAGATGTGAACCAGCTCAGAGCACAAGTTCTTAAGAAAAGACCAAACAAGAGGGCAAGAAGACTTAAGATAGCATCCCTAGGTGCATATTTCTTTTTTCTTTTAATTTTTAAAATTTATTTATTTATTTGAAAATAAGAGTTAGGAGAGAGAGAGAGAGAGAGAGAGAGAGAGAGAGAGAGAGAGAATCTCCCATCCACTTATTCATTCCCCAAGTGGCCACAACAGCCAGAGGTGGGCCAAGCTGAAGCCCGAAACCAGGAGCTTCCTCCAGGCCTCCCAGGTGGGTGACAGTGGCCCAGGCACTTGAGCCATCTTCCTCTGCTTCCCCAGATGATTCAGCAGGGAGCTGAATCATAAGTGGAGCAGCTGGGAGTTGCACCAGCACCCACATGGGATGCCAGCATCACAGGTGGACGCTTAACCCACTACACCACAATGCCAGCTTCACGGAGCATAATTCCTACAGTAAGTTTTCGACCCAGATCCCTTTGGGAAGAAGGTGAGGTAGAAATAAACCAATGAGGACACTGTTGCTCACTGTGTGTAGGGATCTTTTCTTGCATAATGGAATGAAAGGGAACAGGAGTGATCAGGCAAGCCAGGTACACTCTGACCAGGAAAAAAAAAAAAGAAGTACTTGAGAGAACAAAATGATAATTGTTCCTATGCACCTCTAGAGACCTAATTTCTTGGATAAACTGAGAAGGGTTACCTCGGTCATCTCTTAATCAATGGGAATGTGACTTTTACAAACAGTAAACTTGCTTAACTGGACCTTGCTTTTCTTTAATCAGAAACAGGCACCATGCATTACCCCGATCGTGACGTCACACATCACATGTCTAAGCTTGGTTCAGATTGGCGTTTATTGAACTTCCACTACATGCTAGACACTCAGTTTCCAAAGAAGAATTAAACACTAACTTTATCCTTCAAAAGTTAGTATTTTAGCAGGGAGGGACATATTATAATATATTGAATACATATCAAATAGATAACTTCAGTTTATCAAATGTGCTTCTCAGATCACTTCTGAATGACATTTTAAGAAAACATTTATAAACTGTAATTCTGTCTGTTTTTTTTTCACAACCGCTATTATTTTTTTTTAACTTTTATTTAATAAATATAAATTTCCAGTGTACAGCTTATGGATTACAATGGCTTCCCCCCCCCATAACTTCCCTCCCACCCGCAACCCTCCTCTCTCCCGCTCCCTCTCCCCTTCCATTTGCATCAAGATTCATTTTCAAATTCTCTTTATATACAGAAGATCAATTTAGTATATATTAAGTAAAGATTTCAACAGTTTGCACCCACATAGAAACACAAAGTGAAACATACTGTTGGAGTACTAGTTATAGCATTAAATCACAATGTACAGCACATTAAGGACAGAGATCCCACATGAGGAGCAAGTGCACAGTGACTCCTATTGTTGACCCAACAAATTGACACTCTAGTTTATGGCGCCAGTAACCACCCTAGGCTCTCATCATGAGTTGCCAAGGCTATGGAAGCCTTCCAAGTTTGCCGACTCTGATCATATTTAGACAAGGTCATAAAAGACAGGGTGAGGATAGTAACCAATGATCCTAAGAGTGGCATTTACCAGGTCTGAACAATTATACAGCATTAAGTGGGGAAGAGGACCATCAGTACACACAGGTTGGGAGTAGAGCAATGGCGGTAGAGTAGAGGTTATGATTACAAAGGAATGAGGCCCAAGTGCGCTAGACAGGGTCTAGAACAAAGGACAGAGTCATTATCAGAGGAGCTAAGAAAGGTGCTGTCTAAGCTACAATTAAGTTTTCTGATTGAGAGGCAAATAGAACCTGACAGAAGGGGCTTGATAATAATCTGTTGGTCTTTAGGCCTTGTAAGTTAAGAGGCCCAGACCTATCTATCTCTTCACATGGGGTACATCCTAAGGGAGGTGTGAACCTCCTAGGGGAAGGCACTCTGTTGACTTTCATTACTTAGCTGGCCTGGGAGGAGAGCTGGCCAGGTAAAGGCAGGGGGCATCTCTAACAAGAAATTTACAATTCTGCCTGCAATGTTGCATTACCCACAGAAACACAGAAACATGGTCATCAATATGGAATAAGGTAAAGGAAGGAAACCACATAGCAAAAGATCACAGGAAGCTCAATTTCTCTTTGACATAGAATTAAAATCTGATGCTCTGTTAAAGCAATGTGTTAAAGTAATATATTATTTTCTCTTGATGTCTGTTAAATTCTAATTGTTCAAAAACAGCTGAATTTTTATTAAGAGCTATGGGCTATTTAAATATGTGCTTATTTTCAAAGATTTGAATAATCACCTTGTAACAATGATTAAATTTGGTCTATAATATGTCATGATTTTAAGGAATCTTATTTCAAGCAGATATTTTGGATTTTGAGCCTTCTTGGCATTCTTGACAGGCATTCAAAAAATCAAAGTTTCAAATAATCTGGACTCTAAAATTTCCAGTAAATCTTGGACTTTGGTTTTTCCAGTTTGGGCCCAACTGAAAAAATCAAAGGACCTATGTCTCTCATCTTATGGAGACACCAACTAATCAGGCTATTTGGATTATATTAGAAGTACTGTCAAGATGTGACATGGTACTAAATTTTAAATTTCTATAATGGAAAATGCTATTAATACAAATGTTTGAGAATTAAAAAGTCTAATGATCTTGTGTTACTAGATATGATAGTTATTTAATGAGAAAGTCCCAGAGGCCTAAAGGGTTAAATACTTGTAAAATCCTACAGGTGCTTTCAAAAATACTGTGAAGTAAGCAGGTGCCTCTTGTTGGTTGATGAGTTTATAATTTTAAACATGGCAACTTAAAGTCTTTTGTCATCCACAGTTATATATGATTTGCTGCTCATAAAACTAAAGCATTGTTGGTTCTGTGTTTAGCTGTCCTCCTATAGGTTCCTATGGACTTTTTCCAGCCACTTCTATTGTATTCAGTACTTTGGGATGGCTCTGTAAACAGATGAAGCCAATAATGTGTTAACAGTACCAACTGAGAAAAAGTATGGTTAACTGAGGTTACTAAAAACAAAAAGCAATTCAAATCAATTGGCAATTTTCAAAAAAGAGTTAAAGATTTTAAAAGCTATTATTAAAATTGCTATAATGGTCTATTATGTTATGTTATATGTGTGTACATATTGTATGTCCACATGGGAAAATTTTATTAAGAATTTTATTTTAATTGGCTTATAGATAAGATTGTCCATAAATTTAAGCTGCTAAAATTAATCAAAGATACATTTTAATTTGTGTGACCTGAATCTCTGTATCATATGTTTTATACTTGTTGGTAGAAAGAAACTAAAATTCTGTCTGTTTTTAAAGATTTATTTATTTGAAAGACAGAGTGAGAGCAAGAGAGAGAGAGAGAGAGATCTCTCATGTGCTGGTTCACCCCCAAATGGCCACAATAACAGAGTGTGGGCCAGACAGCAACCAGGAGCCTGGAACTCCATCGGGTCTCCCAGGTGGGTGACAGGGGCCTGAGCACTTGGGCAGTCTTCTACTGCCTTCCCAGGGGCATTAGCAGGGAGCTGGATTGGAAACAGAGCCTCCAGGACTCAAATGGGATGCCAGAGTATCAAGCTGGGGTTTATCCCACTGAGCCACAATGCCAGTCCCTGTAATTCTACCTTTAATAATGTTGATCATTAAGGAAGCAGATATATAAAATAAATGAGTTAAATATTTACATTGAAATGATGTCTCTAGTCATTCTTTGTTATATTAACAAGACAAAAGTAAACATTCACTGGTACCTCAGGAATGTAGTTTTCAAGAAAAGATGACTCTCTTTTTTTTTTTTTTTTTTTTTTTTTTGACAGGCAGAGTGGACAGTGAGAGAGAGAGAGACAGAGAGGAAGGTCTTCCTTTTTGCTGTTGGTTCACCCTCCAATGGCCGCTGCGGCCAGCGCATCTCGCTGATCTGAAGCCAGGAGCCAGGTGCTTCTCCTGGTCTCCCATGAGGGTGCAGGGCCCAAGGACTTGGGCCATCCTCCACTGCCTTCCCGGGCCATAGCAGAGAGCTGGCCTGGAAGAGGGGCAACCGGGATAGAATCCGGCGCCCCAACCGGGACTAGAACCCAGTGTGCCGGTGCTGCAAGGTGGAGGATTAGCCTGTTAAGCCAAGGTGCCACCCGAAAAGATGACTCTTGTGACCTTTTTCCCTAAAGGGCCTGGAGTTAAAAGTTCTTCAGGAACAGGCACTATGTGTAGAGCATTTTTGCACTTCCCACCACCCTTGTACACCACCAAGTCAACTGAAGGCGACATCCAGGCCGCACAGTGAACCAATGGCTACTGCCGTCCGCTTTCCAAGACTTGCAACTGTTTACTGCTGTATCATTTTCAGGTCCAAGCCTGTGGATTCAGGAGACTAACCACATTCCAACCGCCAGGTTCCAAACGAGTGGGCCACCTCTTCTGATAGCTGCGACCACACAGCAGCCAAGCGTGCTTGTGCTCAGATTCTCCTCCCTAGAAGGGGAAGAAATGGTCTCCAGGCTGCCTTCATCAAGCCTGCCGAAAGCTAAGAGATCCACATCAACAGGTCATGCCAATGGCTGACCCAGTTGTGTGTGCTGGACTTACAACTCTTTTCATTAAAGCTCTGTGCTGTCTTCTTTTTCTTTTAATAAAATGCAAAACGTGCTGTAAGGCACATTTCCAGTTTTAAATATTTGTTATCAATTTCTTAGCTTTTCTCTTTTACTTTCCTCTTTCTTTTCCTTTTCTTATATTTTATGTGCACACACATGTGTGTGGTAAAAACCATTACTAACCCAGGGAATTTATTTTTGGTATTCTCATATGCATAATAAGAGATATAATGAAGTCATAGAAGGTAACAATGAAATATACAAAGTAAATTAAATTATACAGATTGCAATTAACATGACTTGAATTTGAAATCTTTAAAAATTGGGCTAATAAGGTATCTTGCAAGCAATTTGAGATTCACGGCATTAATTTTATAACTTCTTATTACTGTTCCACATTTTTGTTTCAGTCATCTGAACCCCTTTCAGTAGAAAATAGAGATGTGAACCCAAGAATGTGGGGTGAAAAGTTCAGTGCTGAAAATACCTTCTTTGTCACTGCTCTTAGCATTCTTACCAACTGACTTTCTTTAATCTGACAAAGAACTAGCTTTACAAAAAGTGAGTCACATTTATATTTTCCCTCACGCAAATATTCAATTTGTAAATTCATAAATTCCAACAAATTATTCAGGCCCTTCCCAAAAATGTTTTTCATATTTCATGTAAGAGTCAGGAGCATATAATATTGTTTAATTATGATGTTAAAGGAGATGGCACTTAAATAGTTCTTGCTTTAAATTAGGTCTCAGAAATGGAAAAAACTGAAGTCTTTGACACAATTTGGATATTACAACAATGAAATAGACTTCCACTAAATATTAGTTTATTTTCAAAGAATGTAGTAATAATATGAGCAGGAGGCTCCTAATTAAAAAGTCTTCTTTTGAAGCTCATTTCCAGTTGAATGAATAAGGTGCTATGAAGGTGGTTAAACTCAATTCATAAATGAATGAATGATAAAGCAATCAGGCAGCCATCTAAAACAAGGAGCACAAGCTACTTGCCAAGGGGTTCTCTGCTGAGGGTAATTTTGCCTGCAGGGGACATTGGAAATTTGGCTGGAGACAGTTGTGATTGTCACTCTTAGAGAGGGGGATGCTACTGGCCTCTAGTGGGTGGAAGGCAGGATGCTTCCAGACATCCTACTGTGTACAAGACAGCTCTGTACAACCAAGAATTATCTGTATCAAAATGTCAATAATGGCACAGTCGAGAAACCCTGCCCTAACCCTACTATCCTTAATCTTTGGAGGTTGTCACACCTTACCACTTCAACATATGTTTAAACATGTTGTATGGCCTGTATTTCTCCTGTAAACAGAGATAAACACACATTAATTTTTTTTTCTTTAGTATTTCTGTAACATCTGTTAATAGAACCAGAGACACTGCTGAGTGTTGCATAAGTGAGAGTGTGGTTTAATGATCCTAACTTAGGGCTGACCCAGTTAAATGGAGATGCTTTGGCATTGCTCAAAGAATTTGGAAGGGTGGTATTTTATTTCTCATTCCACTGCCAGTTCCTCAAAAGCCTTTCAAAAAAAGACTTCAAGTTTAGAATACACAAGATTATAATCACTTAAAGTTAAAAAAAAAAAAAACTAGTATTCACCTTTAAGCAGAGAAAGAGAATTTATTGAGGAAAAACATTCTTTGACTTTTGATCTTATCTTCGTGGGGAATTTTCCATGTCCTAAAATCTGGGGTTGAAGTAACATATTAGGTTAGCTAAATATAACTTAATATTAGCTTCAAAAGTACAGAGGACAACAAAGGACCAGCGAACATATTCTTGACATGGACTATCTACTGGAGGACTACTCAGAGCTCTTAGCAATGATAATGTGCACTCTGGCTCTCCAGGGGCAGACCATATGCCATAGGATCTTCTAAATTAATTTCCCTCTCGCTGGTTACATTGTATGGAAAGAGAGTTCCATGGTGTAGAATTGGAAAACTAGGAATGGTAAACATAGCCTCTTCCCAATCACTGTGGTTAGGATATGGTTTGAATGTGTCCTCCCAGGATTCAGGTGTTGAAATTTAACCCTCGTTGTGAATTAATAGGAGGTTGGAAACTTAGTTGGACTGTGGTGTTTAGAGATGTGTCCTTTGGGAGGTGAGTAGGATTAGGTAAGGTTATCAAAGTGCAGCACCCATGATTGAGTATTGATGAGAATGAGAGACCAAAAGACACATACACGCTCTCTGTCTCTTGCTGTGTTGTATCCTACACCGTGACTCTGCCAGCAAGAAGGCCATGACCAGTTGTCGGTCCTTTGCCTTGGATCTGCACTGTGCAACAAAAGAAATCTCTTTTCTTTATAAAGTTACTCAGCCTCAGGTATTCCACTGTAGTAGCAGAAAATGAACTGACATATCAATCGAATCGCTCTCCATGTGGAATGAAAGCAGTGTGCTTAGCCCGCTTATCGGATGGATCTATTAACTAGCTTGTCTCTGATTTAACTGGACCCAGCCAGGCCCTGAGAAATGCAGCTCATCAGCTTGTTCTAACAGATATGGGTCATCCTATCATTCCTTAAGAGCCTAAACTAGAGAGGCAACTGAACACATTTCTTGGAATACAATGCATCCCAGGCACTACAAAGCTGGTGATTTGCTGTTTCCTTTTTTTTTTTTTTTTTTTTAAGGAACATTTCAAGCATATTGCTCAAAATATGGGCACAATAATAATAAAGATCTTCAATATTCAAAAAGGATTAATTCATGCATTCTTTGAAATGTATTGTCTTACTTATACAACAATATTGTTTGTGTACTTTTGGGCACATTTTCAGTTACAGAGAAGGTTTTATTTTGATTCACTCACATTCTCTTCCTTGGATCTCCTTATCAAAGAGTAAGCATTTAGTGGGAGGCTGTTCATATTTCAGTGTTAGAGTTCTTTCTTAGGGAGGCAGTGGGCCTATAGTAGATTTGAATTCATAACCTCATTTTATTTAACACAAAGTTTGTAGTGAGTGAACCAACCACATACAGAAATGTCACAACACTGGGTTGCATCGTTCTCTTTTGAAAGCAAGAGAGACAGAGAACAATCTTTCATCTGCTGGTCCACTTTCTAAACGCCTACAACAGCCACAGCCTAGAGCCTGGAACTCCATCCACGTTTCCCACATGGATAGCAGGGACCCAAGCACTTGGGTCATCATCTGCTTCCTTCCAGGGTGAGAATTATCAAGAAGTTGGAATCGGAAGCAGAACCAGGGTTCAAACACAGGCACTCTGGTATGGGATGAAGGTGTCCCAAGCAGTATCTTAACCACTATGCCAAATATTTTCACATATTTTTTTAAGTAATGCAGTTGTTTCTATCTTAACGTGCATATAAAAATTAAAAGGTGTCTACAAGTTTGAGGAAATACCAAAGGAGAAGTAGAAGGAGCAATGATTTACATTTAATTCATGACTTTTTCTCTTTGATTAAAATCCAAAAGAACTGAAATGTGGGCAAATAGACGATGCCCCTTTTTAAGAAGCTAACTGGTATTTATTTTTCAGCTTTATCAATGATAAAATTGTCTTCACTTTAGGTATTCTCCTTTTTTATTCTTTTTTCCACACATCCTTCACCATTCATTGCCTCGAAATTTGTTTGAAACTTGCCCTTCATTCTACTTGGAGGAGTATAGTGACACTAAATTAGTGACACTGGAAAACAATGGAAATGGCTCTGATTTGTAATATTTTTGTAGTAAATATGGGAGAGAAGAACCAAAACAACCACTTTAGGATGAAGAGATGTGGTCTAGTTTAATCAATGTTTCTAGTGCTTCCTTAAAACTCTCCATTTCACATAATTCATGGGTTAGCAAACTGTAGCCTGAGGGCCAAATCCAGCGTGCAGCCTGTTTTTATAATGGCTGCAAGCTAAAAGTTATTTTGATATTGTTAAATGAAAAAAAATCAAAAGAATAATAATATTTTGCAACATGAAAAATACAGGAATTCAAATTTCATACAGTAACTATAAAAAAGTTCTATGACAACACAGCCATGCCTATTCATTTATGTATTGCCTATGGCTGCTTTTATGCTGCAACAGTGGAGTTTAGTTATGGTAGCAGAGACTCTGTGGCCCACAAAACCTGAAATATTGTTCCCTGGCCCTTTAAAAAAAAGTCTTAACAACCGCTGCTCTAATTTCTCTGAGAAAATTGTTATGTGCAACCCTGTATCATCAAATTCTGCAATTTAAAATAATCAATAAGAGGTGCCCATTTGTCTACCAACATATAAAATGGGCTAGAAAAATATAAATATCTTAATCTACATGTAAATATTCAAAGTATGGATAAAGGGGGTTCATGGTAGTGCTGGATGACTTTGTAGTGTGACTCTGGGTCAGAAAGATTAAAATATACCCAGGAATCATTAGACAATCCATCTATACACTCAGGTCAGCATTGTCGGGATCCAACCAAAATAATGTCTGGTTTATATGAAGAATTTCTAAAGAAGTAAGGGCAATGTGGAAAGCTAAAAACTAAGATAGATGGAAAAAGATGAAAGAAATCAGGAAAATTTAGTGAAGGGAGAGGAAAGCCAAGCGGTGATTTACTGCTAGACTTGCAGACATGAAGAAAGCAAGACAGAGACAATGATCTTGAGATATAGTTGAAGGCACTGAGTTTACACATTAGGAAAACTGTTCTTTCAAACCATGTTGTTAATCATGGAACTGTGTTATATCCACACAGAGAATTCTTTTTAAGCCCAGAGGTCTGAGAAAAACAAGACAAAACAAAACAACAACAAAGGAACAACATTTGCCCATGCTATCCCTCAAAGGAAAGTTGATTTAAGCAAATAAGCTCTATTACGTGACCCTCAGGATGGGTGGCCTTTTGATTATTCTAACATTTTTTGTGCAAATATCAAAATGTTAACAATTATTTTCCTTAGCAGTTAGGAGAAGGAAGTCCGAAGGGACGGGAACATGCATGAAGATTATTGCATTTGTCAATTGTTGCTATAATCGGGCTGGAGTCGGGTAAGAGCCCTCCAAAGTATGTCTGCTTCATGAGCTCTAAACAACTCAGATTAAGATTCTTCATGCCAAAAGCAAAGCTTTCCAAGCAAGACTGATACTTTTGGCCTTGATTTATACTGATCAACAAGCATATGTCTGTAGGGATTAAATTAATTAGAGGAGATTTGCTGGATAATGTTCAAAGACAATAAAATTCCTGAAGGTTTATAGGCCATACAAGTTGGAGCACAAAATGGTACACCTTGGGGGAGGATGAAGAGGAACAAATTTTGTACCGAAAGGACTGTCAATTTCTATTCTAAGGCAAAAGGGGGGCTATGCTTCAACAGGTTTCCAACCAGAGAACTAAGGCAACTTCTATGACGTCATATAACTTGGGAAGTAAATCCTGAAAAGATAAACTTAGGCAAGAAAGCAAGAATTACATGAAGAAGCATAAAGTATAAAAGACAAAACAACCTATTAAAAAAGGCTTGTAAGAAGCCAAGCAAGAGGACAATAAGCAGTTATTTTCCATTATTTCTATATTATGGAAATGAGAGTAATTGGCTAATTAAGCCATAGAATAAATTTACAAATCAAGTGGGTTGTGACACATTTGGTAAACTATGATGAAAGCTGTGAGTTCATTTAAAATAGGGTTATTTCCAACTAGGATAACTGTATGGGGTGGTCTCCCTTCAAAAGGCAGGACACAACTTGACAAGATTTCTTCTAGTCTCACACAACCTAACGAGTAGGTCAACCAGACGGTTGCCTGTGCTCTACAACTTAAAGGTTACCCAAAGAAACATTTGCATGAAGGCATCGTCAAGCTTCTGTCCCTCTTCCATTAGAATCAATCAGGGAAGGACCCCTAAACCTGTTTTCTAATCAAGTTCCCAGGTTATGTTCCCACTGCTTGCTGACCCAGAGATCACCTACAAGACCCACTGATATAAACCCATCTCCTCTTCTTTGTCACACAACATAGGAAGGAAACAACAAAGACCTAACTCACTGAACTAACTCCTGCTCTGGCACTCCTGAAGGTGATCATTTGTACATTATACCTAACCGGCACCTTCTGTAATACATATCAAAGTGGTTATTAATGGTACAAGAACAAAAAGTTTTCTCAAAAGAGACACAAAAAAGTCAATTTGTCCAAGTTATGAAAATCATGATTATAAAGAACATTCATTTGGCTAAGAACTAAAAGTTAACACTCTACCAGAACTTTCCCATCCATTTCCTAGTATCACAAATTCAATGAAAAAGAAAAAAGCTATTTTAGATTCCAACTGGTATCTTGGAGCCTTTCACAGACAATGCAAAGAAAACTGGAGATGTATTGATAAAAATGAGTAGGAAGGCTGATCTGAGAGACTAATAATCTTAGGAATGGGAAACGCAAGGGAGTCATGAAGACCTTGAAGCTATCAAACTATATATGTCAGAAAGTAACTATTTCAAATGCTATTTTCCCCAGAGTTTCCATATACTCAATTTAAAATACAGTCGTTGAGCCTACATTCATAATGTGCTACCTCCAGGGGTCCTTTGTCTAGTCAATATTTCAGGACTAGCCAAGAGGCATACTTTTACAGAAAACATACATTCTAAAACTATTTTGAATCAATTGTGTATATATAATAGCTTTACATGATTCCATTACTGGGAACTTTTTAGTCAAAATAACTTAAAGTAAATCATATAAATGTTCTCTCTCTTCCTTCCTTCCTTCCCTCCCTCCCTCTTTCCTCCCTCCCTCTCTCCTTCCCTCCTTTCTTTCTTTCTTTTTCTTTCTTTCTTTCTTTCTTTCTTTCTTTCTTTCTTTCTTTCTCTCTTTCTTTCTTTCTCTCTTTCTTTCTCTCTCTCTTTCTTCTTTTCTTCCTCGCCTCTCCTCTCCTCGCCTCTCCTCTCCTCTCTCTTCTCTTCTCTCTCTCTGTCTCTCTCTCTCCCTCTCTCTCTAACTTGAGGGGCAGAGAAGTAAGAAACTGACAGAGCTCCTTTCTGCTGGTTTCTCCCCAAACGCCCACAGCACAGACTGAAACTGGGATGTGGGACACAATCCATGTCTCTCACACGAGTTTAAAGGACCCAGCTGAGCTGTGACCTAGAGTGTACACGAGCAGTATCCTAGAATCCAGAGTGCAGCCAGCATTTTAACTCAGGTACCTGTTGTGGGGTGTGGATTTCTTAATTACTAGCCAAACACCCACCTCATGCATTCCTTTTTTATTTTAAATAATTTAACTCTCTATTCAACAATAATAAATTTTAGTTCTGATGTAGCAAAATTGGTATATGAGGAACTGAGACAAAACAGCTTAATTTTCCTTTGGAAGTCAATCCTTTCTTTCATAGAGCTTGGTTCTTTATTGTTTATATCACTTGAAGATCCAAAAAAAAGGGGGGGGGGAGGAAAGGAGGGAGGGAGGAAAGTAGTAAGGGAGAAAATTTATTTCTCTATTCAAATGTAAAATAATTTAAAAATCTATACTCTGAGATTGATCTGTGAAGGTTTATCATAATAACTTCAAAGCCACAAACTGGGAAGTGCAAGAATAAAGTTGCACAAAATATGCAATGTGTACAGTGCCCTACAAGTCTTATCAATTAGTTACTATTTAGCGAATTTTAGTCAGCTATATAGGAATGAGAAATTTTAGGATAAATGAGTTATTTTTATCTTGATGGTTCCAAAGCATCCAACCTCAAGTTTCTATACACATATGTATATTACCGATGACCAAAATGCTTCAGAATCCAGCTTTTAAAATATACTTAAATATACCACAGTTTCTTAATTATTAGGAACTGGTAAGAGGCATAGCAGGGTTCGAGTTTCTCTAATTTTTATAACTGTGCAGCACACCCACTTCAAAACATTACATACTCCTAGGAGTTTACTAGCTCTGCCGACTAGAGAGGAGAACATCCCACACAAAGTGAAAACAGGCAGGCAGATAGTAACACATGCCCCTGTTGTGAAACGTGGTTGAGCGTGGAGCTCCATCTGTTCTCAGATTCAAAAAAGTCTGGGGTTTTCTCAAAACCACCACAAAAGATTTGTGTGTTGTATCAACAGAATGCACATATTTTATAAGCATTGGGCCAAATAATCATTTAAAAATAAATTCCCGTCTTCACAACCAAGACTATTTAAACTGTCAGAGAGAATGCTTCAAGTTCTCACAAAATCTCACTGGCCCTTCATCTATCATCACTATTTATATTTTCATATGCATCATTCATCTCATAAAAACAGAGTAAAAAGAGAAGATTTGGTTTTCCCAGTCTACAAGGATATTTTCAGGACTTTGCCCTTGCAATGGTGGATTTCTCTGTAGTTTCCTTGCCAAACTTGTTTCAATCCCTTTCTTGCAATTTTCTGCAAGAAAACACTGCAAGGCAAACATCAGTGATCTAACATCAGGCAAGCTTTCCTCCTTGATAATAAATATGTTAGTTTCGAGCAGGCTCACAAAGAATCCAGACAGCTTCAATCTGGCCCTGTTCCAGGAGAGAAGCGTCTGGTGTCGGCAAAAAGCTTCAGCTGTCTTTCAGATGTGTACTTCTATCTACCCCTACAGTCTGCAGCTTGAAATGGATGTGGTGGCCATTAAAGACCTGTCTCAGGGGCACTGGTGCAAAACAGCTTTTCTAAGTACCATGTAGGGTCAACTGAGAACATCCTGTATTTACTGGGGATTGATCTTCTGAGATTGTGTGGCTAATGTCAGGGTAGACACCAGGGAGTTAACAAGACTTATAGGCCACTCTCTTTCAGGATTAATAGTCAGAATTATAGCAATAGTGTGAACAATCCGGAGTTTCTTTTTGGATCAAATTTACACACTGTCCCCAGGGGAGCTGAGGGTGCCAGTGAAGTGTTGCACTAGCAGTTTTTGTGTGAGTTGCATCTTCTGGGGCTTAGCCAAAAGCCTAGGTATGAGGCATTTGGCCAATTTCCCCCGAATATACAGCAAAGCTATTTAAGAAGACATGACAGTGATTCTATGCCAACCCATAAACAGCTGTCTGGGAATAACAGGGTTTCCCTTAAGGTTTGATAACAGCCATTGTAAAGCACAGGAGGGTGAGAACAACATTTGGGAGGAATCTCAGGAGGAGACAGCTCCTGCAGACTGACTCAAAGGTCCCAATGCTTTGAAAGGGACCAGGTTAAAAGGGAGAAACCATCCCTGAGTGCTAACAGTACAGCACTGGAGTCCAAGTTAGCAGGTGGCCTAAAGCAGCCACAGACAAGGCAACTGCCACAATGGGCTTTTTCATCACAAGGCAGTGGAGTCCAAGAGGCACTGGGCTCAAGGAAGGGACCAATGGCCATTGAGGAACCAGGAGCCAGTGGTGACAGAATACCATAGACCATTAAGAATCATACAGGAAATGGGGAGACATCAGAGTCGATTTGGACCTAAGGCTGGGTTGACAGTGAATTAAAATGAGCTGGAAGGGGAGTAAAATCAAAGTTAGAAGCAAGGCGAGGGGCTCCAAGCATACCTGAAGTTCTGTTGTCTGAGTATCCAGAAACCCAAGGCTAAATCACACATCTCAAATTCAAATGCCTGCAGGACCAGGCTGGTAACCTGAAGATAGGGATCTGGTGGCTGCGGATAAGACCCATGAACAAGCCCAGAGAGAATCTCATTCTATTTCAAAGAACCTCTCTTAACTTGTACTCCATAAATATATATACGAAATATACAGGCTCTATTTGCAAATGAAAATTGAAATATAAAAAAGAACCTTACATTACATTCTGCCAAGTGCATTTGTCTACTTTTTGTGTCCCAGGAGAGGAAGATTACTGCCCATCAGGAGGTCTGCTGGGGTAGGGTTACCTCCTTGAGGGCAAGCAACTGAAGCCAGTACAATGTATCAGGCCATTCACTTATCAGCTGAGGGTGCAGGTGTAGAAAATAAGACATTTAAAGCAAGCACAGATTTGTCTGTATTTGATGTGTCCTGCAGTTTATTCTGTAGCAGCATATTTAGCTCTAGTTAAGAGTTCTAAATTCAGGAAAGGGAACTTTGAAGGTAAACTATGCAACATTTTAAATACGTGTTAGCCTGGGAGGGTGTAAAGTTGGGCGGGAGGGTTGGATATAGAAAAGAGTGAGCAAAGAAACTGTTAGAGAATAATAGCACCGTAAGAGGAAGTCAGAAATTAAGACAATGGTCACATTGCAGGAAAAATGGCAATTTCCATGTCACAAAACTGAAAGATACAGCAGGGAATCACGAAAGTATAGGACGTGACAATCAGGATGAGCAGTAACACATTCTTAGAATAACTTGTTACACAGAAGGCATCATCCTAAGTATCCAGGTTAGAATTTTGCTTCCATCACTAGCTAAGTTAATATCTCTGTAGTTTGTTATTTTTTTCTCTGTCTCTCCTGAAAAATGACAGTGGTCATTTAACGGCTACGTCCCAGGACAGTTATGAGAGTGCGAGAGAATATTGAGCAATTCAGACCCTGCCTCACTCACAGACGTCTGTGTGAATCTACACACAAATGTGTCAGGCAGTTTACCTGCATTATTTTATTTGTATGAACTTCTAGGACAGAATTATTCCAAGATAATATTGTACAGATGAGGTCCACACCCCATCAGGAACTTTCTAAGGACCACATGGTTCAGGCTGGTGGGGCTGGGTGTGGTCATCTCCACTGGCCTCTCCCCCCACACTCAGCTCCGGGGCACAAGGTGCCCTGTGTCATTCCGAAGCCTGCCGGGCAACCTCCTCTACACTGGGGTTCGATTCCTAAACGCTTCATTTTTTCTGAATACTTCCTACCTTTAGAAATTGACTCTGATAAATTACACTCAGCCTTGTTAGAAATTAGGCGATAGGGAGCAAAATAGCTTTTCCTCATAATTTGCAACACAGGTTTAAGTTATATCAGCTTTTAAAACAGCTATCAGAGAAATGCGAGCCTCTGTTAGGGAAGGAATGGATGCTGGGTGTTTGCGGAATCTGCTATCTTAACTATTGTGAGATAATGATACTGTCAGTCTACTGATGTTTCTTGTGGAAAGATGAGTCACTCCAAGCTGTGCATTAGAATAAAGGTCCACACATACACACACAAAAGGAGCAATAATGTCACATGAATGAGTTTTTTCAATAATTATAAGAAGCTAAGGATCAGATTTGCTTTTGTAGGCAAACAATGCCCACAGCACTAATGTCACATTTGGAAATTCCACATTGTGACCCAGAAGTATTATGGACAAGGGATCTGGAAAAATCTCAGGCCAGGGAGAATTGTGGATTCTTGGCCATTCGTGCTGAGCTTGGAATATTAGTGTCCCATTAAAGTTGTCCAAATCCTTTCCTCTAAGAACCTTTACAAGCACCCTGGGCAGGTCTTGTCTAGAGCCTTAGGATCAGAAAAAAATCAGAAACAAAAGTGGGAAGCAAGAAATAAATACATAGTGAGAGAGAGGAGGCAAGCAACTCTGTCTGGTTGTTTGAGGGTAAGTTTGGAAAGGCTATTTAAAAACAGGAAGGAGAGAGAATGAGAGAAACAGAAAGAAGCAAGAGAGGCAGATGGAAAACTTAAACACACAGCCAGGAGACAGGAAGGCAAAGGAAGAAAATTATGAACTATGGAATTAAATTTCACGCAATGGAGTACTCTGTGTGTGTGAACAATGGCACTTTTCAGAAGAAATTCTCCACACCTCCTCTTGCTCCAAGATGGGAAGTGATATAAAACACAGAGGCAGAGAGGGAGGGCAAGAGGAGAGGCACAAGGCCTCAGATGACTCATTTGTTGGAGCCTCCACATCATTTTGTTCAGGTTTTGTTCCCATCTACCCAGTCCAGAGGTATTCGACGAAAATGCACAAGACTTGTCTAAGCGCCTTTAACTCAAAGTTCTAAGTAATCTATGAGTCACTCAACTGTCTGGCAAAGCCTCTGTTGATGTCTCAATGGCAAGAGCAGGATGTAGATGGAACAGCAAGTGCAGATGGCAAGAAGGCAGACACCAGTGCTTGCTCCATTCCAAGTACCATTTGGCTAACCCCATTCTGCTAAGCCACAAAGCCACACTAAAGGAAGGGACCGATAATACCAGCCGCAAGGGGCAGGCCCTCTCCAAGGTCACAGAGTCTCTGTCCTTTCTCTGTGGCTCCCCTCCAAGGATACACATGGGCAAGGTTTCCATTCACATGGGGACAAAGAGAAAGAGGAAAATAGTCTCACATATCCATTGGCAGTGATCCCCCTCACTCCTTCAAGCAGCGCCCCAATGGAATTTGATGCTGAAATTGTGGTTTCCAAAGAAGATTCCTGGTGGCTGTGCAGTTCAGGAGCTGTGTGCTCTCATCCTCTCCCTCTGACTTCAAAGCCTGCCTATTTGTGACATTGACAACTGCTGAGATGAAAGCAGTGAGAAAATCAGTCTACAGTGAGTGGACCGAGCCTGGCAGTTATATGTGTGGCTTTTATCCTGAAGGAGAACACTACAGAGAAACACAATTGGTTTATTGTACACTGAGCCAGACAATCCTGACTTTAAAAATGTCCAACAAATGCATAGTTCTGTCTTCTCAGGAGATTCTGTTTTAATGAAATGGAGAGATTTCACTAGATTTCTCACATATTTACTTTATCTGTATTTATTTCAAAGTGAAATATTTCAGTGATGAGAGTGCTTTCTGCTGATGTTTCTGTTACATAAATGTACAAAATTATGCCCACAAGTCCAAAGAGGTGCTGTGTGGATCTCCAGCACAGCCTAGCTTATTGGTTCTCAAATTCTGTTGAATAGCATGAAATTTAATTTTTAGTCCCATCATGGGAACTGGGAAGAATTAAGAGTGAACTATGATCTCACATTCCATGAAAATAAACTGCTGATCCAAGTGTACGTATTAGTCAGCTTAATTTTACATACAAATGACAGAGACCCCCCCCAATCAAACTAACTGGAGCTGAAAAATGAAAATGATTATCTCTGCAACTATGAAGTCCAAGGGGAAATCTAACTTCAGATATAGTTTGACCTAGGATATGAGCAAGTAAGAGGATCTGATTTATCTCCGTCCATCTCTCTATCCAGCAGCCTCATTATGGCAAAAGAGCTACCAGATACTTCAGGTTTTCACCCTCATGAGCCTAAGTGCATTGGGGAAAAACAAAAACTGGGTCCTTCTTAAAAATTCTATAAAATCCCAGATTCACTCTAGTTGCATTCACCATGGTTCATCACCCCTGAACCCATCACTGAGGTTAGAGAAGTCCTGTGCTTTGAATAGGCAAGCAAGCAAACAAGTCTTCTTCTTTGAGGGTCACACAAACTTCACAACTGAAAATTGGAGTTTTTCAGAGAAATTGTGCTAATGTTGCCCAAATGAAATCTGGGAAAGTGAAATAAAAGACATATAGTAGTATGCTAGAATATACATACCAAAATATTCCATTATTCATTAGGATATTTATTCCTAATATGTGAATGCCAATCCTTTGCTAGTGCCCAAAGGCAAATACAATGTAACAGGTTCCAAAATGTTTTTAAAAGTTATGGGATTAACTTACAGTTGATAAAACTTGTTCTTTTTCCTGCACATTTATATTGGATAAATCAATTTCTTTATATTTTTCTAGCTGAACACCTGTGTCCAGTTGGTTGAAAATTAAGTGTAAATATTGTTCAACTCCTTAACTATCACAATACTGGTTTGGCCTCCCCACCCCCAACCAACTGGGCCAATGTCCAACAAACCAGGGTGAAAGACACAGTCACAATTTATTCTCCTTAGTGGTGACCAGTTAGTTACTGAACCCTCACCATTTGTTTGATGTCATGTCGCACACTTTTAAACACAAAGTATTTAACTCTCACATCAAGAGATTATGTCACTATGGGGCCGGCGCTGTGGCTCACTTGGCTAATGCTACACCTGCAGTGCCCGCATCCCATATGGGTGCCGGTTCTAGTACCCATTGCTCCTCTTCCGATCCAGCTCTCTGCTGTGGCCCAGGAGTGCAGTGGAGGATGGCCCAAGTACTTGGGCGCCTGCACCCGCATGGGAGACCAGGAAGAAGCACCTGGCTCCTGGCTTCAGATTGGCGCAGCCCTGGCCGTAGAGGCCATTTGGGGAGTGAACCAATGGAAGGAAGACCTTTCTCTCTCTCTCTCTCACTGTCTATAACTCTATCTGTCAAATAAATTACAAAAAAAAAAAAAAAGAGATCATGTCACTTGTCAAAAGTCATAGATAATTAAGTGCCATCTGAGCTGGAATTTGTCAAATGGCTCCTAGTCTTTTTCATTTTGCATAAACTGTTTTGTACCCATTATTCTCATAATTCTACCACGCACATTTCCTTTTGCACTTTCTCTTTGAACTTGTCCCCATCTTAAGAGTTCCAATCTTTACCCTACTTGCGGATTGCCAAGTTATTATTTCTGAAGTTAGGCTGTGCCAGCCTGTCTTCTGTAACAGTCCTAATACTGTAACATCCTAATACTGGGACTTTCACATGCTGTGAGAGGGAATGAAATACCAGGTCTCACAATTAATTGTATTAAGGTCAAACTGGATATTATGCTTGTAGAACATAACATGTACCTTTTCAGTTCCATTCTCATTTTCCTAGTGCCTGCTTGGAAGTCCTTCCAAATTTCCATCTACCAAGAGTCATCCATCTCCAAGTATCAAAAATCTAACTTATTGGAGGTCCACTTTAAAACCACCTGGTATAATACTTGGGAAGATTATTTGTCAATGTACATAAAAAGCCTGAAATATAAGTATACATTTTGACAAAACAATCCGTGTTTTGGATTGAGCTTAAGAAAATGAAAATGTACTTCCGGCAGTGGTGGTTTGAGCGGCCAAGTCAAGATGGGTCAAAGAGTGGTGGTCATGGTCCTGGAGGTGGCAAGGAGGATGACAAGGGCAAAAAAAAGGGGCGGGGGTAATATGAACCTCCTGTATCAACCAGAGTGGGGAAAAAGAAGAAGAAAACAAAAGGACCACATGCTGCCGCAAACTGCCACTAGGGACACCCACACTCAGTCCTGGCTAAAATTACTGAAGTTAGAATGAAAGACTATCTCCTCACAGAGGAAGAATTCATTAGAAATCAGGAACAAATGAAACCAGTAGAAGAAAATCAGAGGGAGGCAACAGCAAAGGTGAATGATCTGAGAGAGACCCCAATGTCAGTAGGAACCTTGGAGGAGATCATCAATGACAACCCCACCATCATGGTGAGGTCCATGGATCAGAATACTGCATCAGCATCCTTTCCTTTCCAGAAAAGGATCTGCTGGAAACAGGCTGCTTTGTCCTGCTCGACCCCAAGATGCACACTGTGACAGGAGTGCTGATGGATGACATGGATCCCAGGTCACAGTCATGAAGGTAGAGATCTATGCTGATATGGGGGAGGGTAAGGATTTAGACAACCAAATCCAGGAAATTAAGAAATCTGTGGAGCTTTCTCTCATCCATCCATAACATTATGAACAGATGGGAATAAAGCCCCCCAAGGGGGTCATTCTCTATGGTCCACAAGACACAGGTGAATCCCTGTTGGTCAAATAGTGGCAAACTAAAACTCTGCCATTTTCTTGGCTTTTAACTTATTCAGAAGTACCTAGGCAATGGGTACAAGCTTGTACAGGAATTGCTTCATGTTGCTGAAGACCATGCACCATCGAACGTGTTTATTGATTAAATTGATGCTATTGGGACAAAGAAGATATGACTTAAATTCTGGTGGTGAGAGAGAAATTCAGCAATCAATGCTTGAACCAGCTGAATGGATTTGATTCAAGAGGAGACGTGAAAGTTATTATGGCCACAATTGAGTAGAAACTTTGGATCCAGCACTGATGAGACCAGGTCACATCAACAGGAAGATCAAGGTCCCTCTGCCAGATGAAAAGACTAAGATGCACCTCTTTCACATTCACAGGAGCAGGATGATGCTGGTTGATGATGTAACCCTGGACTACTTCGTCATGGCTAAGGATGGCCTCTCTGGTGCTGACATCAAGGCAATCTATACAGCAGCTGGTCTGATGGCCTTGGAAGAACACAGAATGAAAACAATGAATGAAGACTTCACAAAAATCTAAATAAAGTGTTCTTTATTGAAAAAAAAAAAAGAAACAAAAAGAAGGCAAGCCTGAGGGGCTCTGTCTCCACTGGACCACAGCTGCCTTTAGGATAAGGTCTGGAGTTTTCCCTACCCTCAACAGAGGTGTGGATGGAGAAGCTGTTGGAAGGAACCCATGTTCCAGCTGATTCTTATTGCCAAACATCCTGTGTATCTTTTTGAGTGAGAGGTGTCCTTTGGTCACTGCTCACTCTGCTTCCCAGTAAAATGTGCTCTTTCCCATAACAAAAAAAAAGAAGAAAATGTATACACAGGGCTGAATACATAATTCAACAAAGAAAAATATACACATATATAGCATTAATTTAAAGAGTGAAAAAAAGAAGAAATGTGCTAATTATTACATGATGGATTACTCATTGACTAATTTATAGTCAACAGTTCTGGGAGATAAAAATGATGTTTAAAAACAACATCATAGGAGAATACATAATAAAAAATATAAGAGTTATGATGTAAAATTACAAAACTGTATGTATGGCGTGATCTAATTTTTGAGGATATGCTGATTGGCCCATCCAGATTTATTCCTGACCTTTCTCCATCTTGTTTTCTGCCCCAGAAAACTGATCTGTACACATTACTAAATAGGCCCTCTTAATCTTTGTTTTCCAGTGAGGTTTAGCCAATGGGAAATTCTTGCATGCGATCTGAGACAAGGGGGACGGAAGACATCAGAATGCATATTCTTGATCCTCTCCTTGCAAGTTTTCTTGGGCTGGTCAAATAAATATCTTGAATGAAAGTCACTGCTTCCCTCACGGTGTCTTTTTCTCTCCTTACTTTCCTTTGGGTTCCAGCAACCACACCCTCTCATTATTCCTTCATCCACAGACTTAGGGTGGGTAACAACTCCTTGACTATTACTAGCCCTGGGTACTCCAAAACCCCTGTTTTCCCTATGTCCTACCTACACATGTAATTGGACCTTGTCATCTATATCCTTTCAGGACCTTGATCAATGCAATAGAGGTACAATCACAATTATGGATGAAAGAAAGAAAAAGCTTAAAAAATACACCATAATAAACCAACAATGGCTATCTCACGTGGTGGTGGGATTGTAAGTAATTTTGACATTTTTTCTTCTTAGGCTTTTCTGTTCTTTCCAATTTTGTAAATATAAAATAGTTTCAGGATTTAAAATAACCACAGCATTATATTCTTACAGATCCAACTTGTGACAAATGTTAGCTCTTCAGTAAATCTTTTCTTGATCACACACCCTCTAAACTTACCACTTTTTAAATTGAATTCTTCCACTATTTATTTGTATTCTGTTTATACAAACACATACCTTCTTGATACTGAAGCTGTTTTTTAATGTGTATATATTTATTTGTACCAGACCTTCTCAATAGGGGATTTATGGTAGCGTAATTTGTGTATAGAATTTCTCCTTTTTGAGATCAAAATCTCTTGGAGGGCAGGGACCATGCTTTCTGCTCTTGGTATCCCATACTATGCCAATTACACAGTAGACAATCGATAAACATGCATGGGATAAATGAAATTTATAGAAGAGATTTAAAATCTCATTTTTGTCATTTCAACTTTCTTCCTATCAACTCTCCTCTATAAGCAAAGAAAATGAATTATTTGAATTCAATTTCTCTAGAGATCCATCTTCTAGTGAAAGTGCAAATCAGGAATGAAGCAGCTCAGGGCGAGTGTTCTGAGGACAGAGGGGGAAATCGAGGGTTAGAGAAGTGACTGTGAAAGTACAATGATCTATTCTTAGATCAGCAAGAGGCAGTCAGTTTAAAGATCGGGCTCTCTAATTCTATTAAATATTGAAATTTTAGTTTCAAACTTCCAAATTTGTCATTGGAGGAAGATATCTGAACAATAGTGGTTGGATTAGTCAGATCATAATTATTTACCGGGGAAAATGGAGGCCATTGGACTAGGATCAGCCTTGTAGAAGACCAAATTGTGACCTCATTCCTCAAAGAACAATTTTTTACTTGCTCTGTTTTTGCCCACCCCCTAATACAAATATTAGGCAGTGAGTCTAATTAGGTATTTGAATATTCAGCAAATGTAATCTTTCAGTAAGTGTTGAACTGTGTATTCCTAAGGCAGTAAAATGATACCCTTAGAGCCCAGGGAAGTGCCCAGCTCACTGTGAAAGACAGAAAAGCCCTCCTGTTCTATCCATCCTCTGGAGACACTTTTGTCCTGGTACCCGCTTCTGAAAGCATTAGCCCATTGAATGTGTCATTTCTTCCAGAGTGATTGCAAGTCAATGGGAAACACAAGGTACCACATGGCCAAAACCACAAATCTGGCATCCTAATCCTAGGCCAGTCCACACAAACCCCTGGGAGAAGGAGCTCTCTGCCTCTAGTGCAGGGATTCTGAGCAGCACCCCCGGTAGGGCAGGTGAAGCAAAGTGAAGAAGACACAGTGAGTCCACCTAATTCGTTTTCATTGACATGGATAATGCAAAGGGGAAAGACAACTTGTCAGCAAGAAGTTCTGGGCCTTGCTGTCTCATGATAATTTTTTTATTCCAATCGAACTTCACATACTCCTGGTCTCACCATTTGATCATAATATAATTACCTTCCAATGTTTCCCAGGTCACACATTACTCAGACCCTAATACATGCTTCTGTGTGGCTGCTGTTATTAAAATAGCAATATCAAGAGGAGGAAGCCCAGGACAAGTGATGAGAATTGAACATGTCCAGAAGAAACTGGAAGTCTGACTCATTTTCTTGAGCTTGGGTAAGAGTACCACCTCACTGCAGAAATCTTGTCAGTGTCCAAATAATATCTGATCTTCTGATCCAGTGATTTAAAAGACCAAGTTTATTCCTACCCATTGAATGCAAAACACATTGTATACAGTTTCCTCTGTAAATCATTTTGCCAAACGCATTCACTATATTCAGCCCTTCACTGACAAATACCCTATTCTAACCCAATTTTTCCCTCTTAATCATTCTTCTTCATTTCTCTCATTGTTATGTCACTTTCCCAAATCAGAAATACCTAAGATAATATAATTATTCAGGCAAGCAAAGCCTTCAAGTTTCACATTATTATTATTAAATGTATTATTATTTCTTTACACTCAGAATCTGACCAAGAAATTCACATTGAATTATAAATGGTTGGTTTTAAAATAAGTGAGACACACATTTCCATATTTTTCCATTTTAAAATATAAAGTGTTTAAAATAAAGTAAACGAATATTTTAAGGTAGAATTTCAGGCAATCTAGCCAGGTGGTGAGTTGGTGGCATGGGGCTGGTGGTGTTTTTAGGGGAATATCTTAATGGAATTTTCTCTTTGGAAAAAAAAGTTTAGAAATCTTACTATTGAGTTTGCTTTTTGGGCAGTCTCAGTCTGCTCTGCGTGAAAACAATCATCATAATTTATCAATAACCTTTACTATTATTAATCATCCTACCCTTTATTATACACCTTTTTTTATTCATGAATTTTTAAAATGTCATTTCACATTCACAACAATCTTGTGAAATGTTCTTGTTATTTTCATTTGACAGTTAAGAATATTAACTTGGTAAAAAAAAAAGACAAAAAAACAAAAACATGTGCACAAATGGAAGAGCTGCAATTTCTAACTCAGGAACACCAAATTCAAGAACCTATGGTCCTAACCACTATACTCTGCTTTCTAGTGATCGCAAATAGATTGAACTTTTAAGATATTTATTGGAGAGACTCATTCTTATCTTCATAATTTCTTGGTTTTGTTTCCCCTTAATTTCTCCAGTCATTATAAGGGTCAGGTGATTAATTTTGTTAGAACGTCCCAAGTTTTTCAGTAACTCCATTTCTGATCTGGTGATATTTATAGCCCATGCAAGGCATAAGTAGAGTGGATTTTTCCATGAAAGACCCCACCATATCCCATATTCCCCAGTCCTATCTCTTGAAAAAACATATTGAAGGGAAATTGAAAGCTTACAGATAGTACAAATTGTTACTAGTCAAACCAAAGAGAATGGGTGAACAAGTTACTATTTTGTACCTGCTCTAACTTGATGATTCTATGGAAAGCTGAGTGCTGACAAAGATATACACTGAGAAAACTTTTCTTTCTAAAAAGAAATTAGACAATATGACCCAGGATTTCCACGTTTCAGAATTTGTTATATTGAATAATCAGAAGCATGCCCAACCATTCATGTATGAGATATCCTTGTTAGGACAAAAAGGGGGGAACCTAAATATATAATAATAAGGGACAGCAAATAAAGTCTGGGACATTCATATGACAGAGTGGTATGCAGTGATTGGAATGTTTTCTAGTAATTCTTAATGAAATGAAATAGTGCTAGCAATAGACTAAAAATGAAAAAGATAGATACAAAATCTATGTTTCAAATACTTACTTAACATTCTGAAGAGAAAGTATGCCCAAAAGTTATTATAGTTATAGAGAAGCATTAGAATTATCCAGAATGAGCTTTTGTTTTGGTATACATTTAAAAAAAATTCTCACCAAATTTTCCATCAAATAAGTATTCTTTGAGTCAGAAGAAAATTAGTTTCTGAAATAGTATGAGTGTTTGGTTTTATATACTAGGAATGACTAGCCCTTTTAATTTTCAACCAACTTACAGGTTTAATAATCTAAGATTCAATTGCTTTCAACAAATTGTTTACATGTTACTATATATCCATAATAACCTAATTCTGGCTTCCATTGATTTACACCCAATTCATTCATTCATTGTTAGCTATTAACTCCAAGGCATAGGAAAATTAATGCACTATCATCAAACCAATGGAAGCCAATTCTATGAGTTTGAGATGCATAATGTGAAAGAATGTGAGGTTCATCTCTTACCTATTACAAATTCTATCTTGTAAAACACAGTGAGATGATTAAATTATGTGGGGTGGTGACTGGAGTCTGACTGGTATTCTAAACAAAATGCTGGTGAAAATACTAGAAAGAGGAAACAATAGAAGAGGGAAAGAATTTTGTTATATGACAGTGAAATTATTTCATATCTGCCTTACTGCATATTTAAGTGATAGTTAAATGCCATGGGTTCACCATCACCAGAGGAGAAAGTACGAAATTTCAGCAATGCAGGCCTGCAGGAATCAGGATTAACCTAGGATGATATGTAGGTTCCACAAGTCCATTCATCGTCCCTTATGTTCCAAAATATTTCTACTGAGCTATTTTCAAGGAGTAAAAAGTGACATTAATTAAGTCATTACCTCATAAGTATGCACACAGATAAGGTGATATTCCAATATTCATAAGTTCAGTGAATATTTGATTAATTTGACAATCATTGAGTAGCTACAATATTTGAATTCTATAGGAGTTTCAAGCTCATGTAGCTCCCTAGGTGATTCTTACGCCATGGTTTTTGAAAATAGTAAATTTAATGGTTATAGGACAGAGAAGATTTGTAGATGAAACACATTTAGTAGCAATGCAAAGATTTAGTTTAACAAAAATATCAAAGGGATAGGCCCCTGGTTGTTAGCAAAAGAATTGCAGGTAGTGACATTAGTACAGTGACACTAATGCTTATATTTCTATTTAACTTGTTTAAATTAGTATATTTTTGAATTAATGACCAAAGTGCTACCTAGGTATTAGTCTTCTTTTAAACTAGCATTATTAGATTTGCATGGATAAATGGCTTAATCAATACACAACTAAAATACCTGTTCATCCAAGTTAGTATGCAGAGAATGAGAAATATAGAGCCACATTTCTAGGGAAATTATACCTCTGTCTCCAATTTTTGAAGCCATAGAAAGGAATACACCTTTTCTAGAAGATATAATAAATGATGTTGCATTTAATTTCTGAGTACATCAAGCTTCTGTGCTCAGAAAAACAAGTAATCAATATGGAAAAAGCAATCAATATGGCAAAGTAAGAGGAGTGATCCTTTATTGAGAAATTATAAGTAGCCTCATATTATGAACTTCATTAATCATCTCAACTCTCTACCAACTCTAGCAGGTAGCAGGTAGAGTTGGTAGATAATTGTACTAATGACTATGTTATCTCCATCTGAAAGATGAGTAAATTATGGCATAGAGAGTGTACACATAGTTCAAGGCCACAAATAATCCACAAATTATGCACAAGCCAAAAACTAAACAAAGAGTCTGAGGAAACAAATATCATCAACTAAAAGAAAAGCAGTCACACTGACAGGCAAAATCATAATATTGCCAAGGTTCCTAATTATATACCACATAATTTTGCCAAGGTTTATAATTGTATGCCACTGGTCAAGAAACACAGAACTACAGATTAAGGATGGAGAGAAAAAAATTCTAAAGCTTCTCTCATCCAATTGCCTACTATAAAAGAGGAAACTGAAGCCCCAAGAATTGACAAGTTAAGTGGCAGATATGAGCTCTAAATGAGACCTGAACTCACTGATGAGTGGAGCATCTTGCCTTACTACTCAGTCTCAATACAACAGGATTCTTCTGTCCCACCAATGTACCAGGACTTACAAAGCCAGCGAGCACATATGTTCAATGTATAATTTTCCCACTACTGAACAACTGTGGGAAGAACTTCACATGTGAAAAACACAGAATTACATTTATTTGGTTTGTCATTTGTGGAATCAAACCCCTAGCTCATGTTCTTTTTATCCCTTCTTCTCCATTCCAAGCTGTTAATTATGGAAGTCATCATCATCATCACTTCATTATTATTTAAACATTTCTTGTTTGGTAATTCAACCTCTCAAGTTCTTTTACACATTCTCCAACTCTGTTTAGCATCTTCCGTTTAGAGTACCAGATTCAGGTTCCCAGTTCATTAATGCTACTTATAAGTTGCAAGAATTTGGACGAGCTACTTAACGTTCTGAGCCCAAGTACCATCATGTGGAACGATGGGCATAATGATGTTTACTTCATAGTATTTTTGTGAGAGTGAAATCTATGCCTAATTTCTTCTTCACTGACTAGGACAAGCATGGAAAAATGGAAGTGACTTTGACTTTTCCTTGCCTACTTTACCTGAATGTTTAATTTTATTGTCTAGCATAATTCTGCTACAGTCTAAATTTAGCTACAATCTTTCCCCCCTACTTGTCCTTTTTATTGCCACAGAAAAATCTCCTTTTGTTCCTTCAGCCTTGACTTCCTAACTTAGTCTTCGAGTGTTTCTTCTATAGCTCTCTGTGTCATGAAAAGGGAAAAGGAGGAAAAGAAAGAAAAGGCAAAAATAACTTGGCTGTCAGTAATTTTCCCTCATTTTTTCTTTTGTTTCAATTCCAACTCATTCGATTTTGACTAGGATAGATCCTGTTTGTGTGTTCCCATAATGCATGTTGTTATCTGAGGAATCTATTAAGAAATGGGAGTGTTTTCTTCACTGGCAGTAATCTACAGAAACAGCTGGTGGGATAGCTGACCCCATCACGTTATTGACAGGAGTTGGTATGTGATTACCTTCCAGAGGCTACCCTAAAATGACATTATTTTTTTTTACAAGGCTAACATAAATTTACATAGCCGTGTTCCATATAAATGGTTACCTATTCTAAGCCCCTTCTACCTTAAAATAATCAACTCCTCAAACCTTTGGAATATAAGTCATTTTAAAATTCACATTGTTGAGCTGCCAAGATAAAAGAAAAATCTTAAGGCCCGAAGAGAGAGGAAAACACATACAAAAGGCAGGAGTTCGGTCATGGAAACTGATAGAAAAGAAGCAAAATTATAGAAGTACAAGAGTGCAGAGTCAGGGGCCATGGTTTTAAAAATAAATTTTACCCTCTATAAAATAATAATACCCTGCTCCAAGTTAAGAGATTCAAGACCCTGCCTGCTATTCCATGTCTCTGATGTCATGGAGAAAAAACTCATATTCAGCTCCTGAATTAATAATTTTAGGGAGAATTTCAGCTATATTAATCGATAGTCAGAAACATGGATCTAAACAAGGATTTTCAATCACTAAAATCTGCAGTCAGTCTTAAAAATATAAATACTTAACAGAAAAAGTCCTGTCCATTACGTTTTATTTTATGTCATTCCATTGTCGGGAATCTTACCTTCAGGACAGAGTTGGTCAGAGATACAATAATAATAATCAGTTGGAGTTTTTTTTTTTTTTTAAGTGATATGCATGTTTTATCCAAAGATCCGTTTAAACAAATGAACCTGATGGGCAGAGCTATTGGAAAAGCTGCTTGTCCCAGGCCTGCAGCTGGTGTGGAGTGTGTGGGAAGCAAGGTCAGGGGGACGTGCCTTGCTTCCTGTCCGCCAGCTCAGTCTGCAGCTGAGCAAGACAGGAGGGCTTTGAAGGGAGGTCCGCAGTGGGAAGAGTGACTTGGCAGCTCCTCAAAGGTCAGGTGTACAAATACAGCTGAAATTGGTTCTCTTGCATATTGTCATTTGCTTCACAAATGCTCATATTTTGGAAGAAAGTTCAACAACCTTTTTTTTTTCTTCATTAATATATTCACTTACGATATTCACTGTATATCCACTGCGTAAAAAAAGAGGTCAGACTAGGTCCTTAACCTTATGTAGTTTGTATCCCATCCTCTATACTTTATTGACCACTGAGCAATAGGTCATACGCTAGACAAAGTCCTAGGTACTGTGGATTTAAAGGTGGAAGAAAATATTACTGCTGCTAGCAAGTGTGTGGTTGGGTTCAGTCAACTGATTTGTATGTAAAGAACTCTACTGTGAGAGAAATGTTAAGAGTTGTTTGCACAAAGTGCTTCTAACAATTCCTGTAATAGAAACAGTGCCATTCCCCCTCCCACGTTTCTGATCTCTTGAAGGAAAATTTTATTTGTAGTTCTCAGTCAACTGTAGAATTTATAAGCTAAGGAAACTGATACTCTGGTTCAAATTCAATTATTTCAAATAGAGAAAGCCTAAGATGGCATTGTACCAGGGCCTAATACCTCCACTGACTATTCTGATGGAACACATTTAGAAATGTAGATAATAAATGATCATAACAAGGCTGCTATCAAAAAGTGTTATTTCTCATTATAAGTGTGTATATTCATTTAAATAAAGAATAAGGTTGATGAGAATTAAATGTTAAGCTGATAAAAAAGATATAAGTAATGAAGGTACCCTCTTGATTTACACTAAAGTTTTCTTCTTGAGTTTTATGAATTTCTTGTAAATCTTTAAAGTAGATCACAAGAGTAAGTCAAATATGGGCTAAGTTACGTCTCTAACATACTTCATGAAATATTATTTAGCAAAATTGAAACAATAAGATCTTATAATAAAAGGCAAATAAGTCTAGGTTTCAGTTTGGTTGGATTGCATTTTCCCCTATAACTAAAAGCCAAGCCCAAAGGAACAAATAAACACAACAAAAAAACTCAGAGCTGTGTATCAGAGATTTAAAAAGAAACAATTTATGACTTACTGTTATTTTCTATTTAGCCCTAAATTCTCTAATCCTTATACCTTAATGGGCAGTAAACACAAACAGAATGTACCTTTATAAGAAAAAAACCAAAGTTTTAATAATATTCACTTCCAAGGAATATGACAGTTCCTACTTTCCATCACTACTCTAAGGTGCTATTAATTGTATCATATATATCCTATGTTATATCATATGTTCTATGTTCTATGTTCTACTTCTTCTCTAAGGGATCAAACCACTAATTACTAATTGTCTAAAGAATCGTATGTTATATATTCTATAAAAGCATTTAAAACCTTCCAATTAAAAGAATATTCAAGATTTTATTATCACTTAGAAGTTACTCATTGAAAGAACTCTGTCAGATTTGCTTTGACGTCACTTCTGTTTAATCATAAAAAGAAATATAAATGAAGTAAAGAAACAGGTAACACTATCACATTTGGAGTCTGAATTTTCTGGATCTCTTTTTAGCATGATAGATGGCACTACCCACATTTTCTGCACAAACAGCATTCTCTGGACAAGAGTACTAGTGATGTGGTTTTTCTGAAGAGGATGTTCCACTAGTATCTATGAAGTTCTCCTTAAAGCTTCCAGCACCCATCCTGCTAATCTTGATGTCAAATCTTTTTCAATTTCAATAGAAGATGTTATCAGAAGGTTTTAAAACAACAAACAGCATTCGTAATCCCTTATCCAACAGTCCTTCAGTGGTGCGTGGACTGAAGCATTGAAAGCTGAAGTTGTCCAGACATGCTACCATGGACCACAGCCAAGTCTGCAGTGACTTATGCTGTAACTGTTGTCTGACCAAAGAAAATGGTAAGGCAATGCAGCTTGTAAGACACAGCACAGCCTCCTGGATGCTTGCATGTGGAGACATGCACCTCAGAATCAAATACAGACAGGCACCTGTTAATTACAGCATCTAGAATGGCACCATTCTTTGACATTATTTACATATTAGCAATTATTTGTTTATTAATACTAACATTTATACATTAAGCTACATGACAGACATGACTTAATGATGTATCACCAGGTGCTTTCTATGTTAGAAAACTTTGAACTCTAAACTTTGTTTTTATGGACAAAAAAGAGCCATAGTGATATCTTCTCTAATTATTAATTGTCTAAAAATATTTGGCTTGAGTAAAATACCCTTACATATTATTAAAGACACATAAAATATAAGGTGGGAGGGAAACCTCTCACCACCATCCTTGATATTTAAAAACATTCCATTAAAACCCCGAAATTGGAAAGATCCAATGAAAGTGGGATAAGCAAAGACTTTAGGCTGGAGCAAAGATATTGCTGCTTTTAAAAAAAAAATCCCATGAAAGAGCTATTTCCTTCCTTTTTGACATTCTTCAAAGAAATGCCAGTCCCTGAGCAACCACATACAGACTTTATGGAAGGAAGGCCATGCTTTTGGAACAACAGAACATTTAAATGAGACACGGTTTGGTAACTTGTCCATAAAGAACTTATCAGGGACTTGTTCTGCATTTAGATTCCAAGAGTATGGACAAAGAGTATTATAGCAAATTTGTTTGCTTATTGTCCATATTCTCTGATGTATGTACTAAGCAGATCACAGACTATAGACTTTTCACATGTTTAAAACCTCTACCCATTCTGAAGGGCAGCCCTGCCCTGCCACCTTCACTTCCTACATCTGATAATATGTGCCACATAATTAACACTTAATGATATAGTCTATCATATTAATTTTGCAGGATCATAATGGGGTATGTGCAAGACTAAATGAAGGATGAGGTCAAAAAGATGAATATAAATTGGAAGCCCTGTTATCAGTTCTCTTTAATAAATGTTAGTGGATGTGCCTAATTAATAACCCAAATCCTCATTAGAAATTCTTTAAAGTGTTTTCTGAACAGATAGGGATTTTGTAGAACTTTAATTTTGTTCAAACAATACTATAGTACTCAAAACAATTTTCAAATGTATAGATGGAAGATCCATAAATTGCAGAGGAAATTGATGAATGTAGAAATGCAGATCCCATTTTCTTAGTCAATATGTATAACAGGTATAATTTTACTTACGTCATAAAAAGATATAACATATCTTTCATCTATATCCCTATATCCAACTATTCATCTTCTCTTATCAACCTCTCTGGTGAATCATGGAGTGGCACACAATCCTCTATGATGAAGATCCTCTCCTGTCTACCTCTCCAGGTACAACACCCTACTGCTTCTTGTACCCTAAGCACCAGCCATACACAGCCTAGATTCCCACCCTTCAGAACTATTTGCTTTGCACAACTGTAGCTGCTATTCCAGATTATGAAGACTTTTCTTGTGCTCCCCTCTCAACTTGGGATGCTTCTTTGCCACCTGCCAAGTACCACATCACGCTTTAAACATGAAGCACTACTCAAAGCCTTTGCAGTTGATGCTTGCTTTGGGGCCACTTAATTGTGGCTGCTGCAGATATTAAAGAGGCTAAGGAAGCATTTGAAAAAAAGTGACCATAAAAAAAATAAAACTTACAAGTATTTTCTGAAGACGGGAGATACAGAGTTAGCATTTTGACATAACTATTTTTTAATAAGAACATTTTATTATTTTTCTTTTCTTTATGTATTTGAGAGACAGGGAGACACAGAGTTCTTATCTGCTATTTAATTCCCCAAATGCTCACAAGAGTTGGGGCTGGGCCAAGAGGAAGCCATATATGAAATCCATGTCTCCCATGAGGGTGGCAGAAAAGTGACTATCCGAGTCATCACTGTTGCCTCCATCAGTAAGCATCTGGAATTAGGAACTGGAGCCAGGAGTGCAATCCAGGCACTCAGATGTGACATGGACTTCTAAACTGTGTCCTAACTGCCAGGCTAAACAGTAGCCTCAGGTATGCACACTTTATTTTGACCTGAGACCCTCATGACAATATGAGTAGAGTAAATAAAAACCCAGAGTTTCTCATGTTTATCTCTCAAAAATTCAAAAAGTAAAAAATAATTAAAAATGTAAAAAATGCAGTGTAAAATTTAGAGAAGATATTAAAAACATTTTAATCTCTTCTACATTGTTATTGATATAATCATTGCTTTAAATAAAATCTCAAAAGCTTTAATTGAAAAAAATTAATTATCTGTGAGACAGTTAAAGTAGTTATCACAAAGTGTTATGACAAGAATTTTATAATAATTTACTTTTAATGAATTTTATATATGTGCGTACAGAAGAAAGTTCCTTCTCTGAACTAAAACTAATTTAAAGTTTAAATAAATAAAATGAGTGAAAATAAAGTTTAGTTTCTTTGTATAAAGATCAAATTTAGGATATAATATTTAATATAGAATTAACACTAGCAGAACATAAATTTCAGCAGCTGACAAGATGGAAATTGCAAAATGTACTGAGGATTCAATGACAAGTCAAGGTAAATAACTAAATAGATTAAAAGAATTTCCAAGGACTATTGTTTTGATTTAATAGTTTCCTTTTTATATGTTAAGCTATAAAATTTTTATATTGATGCTTTTTACTTCAGAAAAAACATTTTATTAAGTTAATAAAAAATGACACTCATAGCTATCACAAAAGAAACTATTTGTTATGTGCTCAGGACTACTTTAGTTCATATAAAGACCTACTTGTGAGTAGGCTATCTTCTATTATTATTTCTGAAAATTTTATTAAAAATGTAATACACATATATCCCCTAAAACTGTAAATAATTCAGAAGACTATAGATTAAAAATTTACTTGTTTATATTTAAAAAATAATTTACCTATTGGAAAGGCAGAGAGACAGATACACAGATCTGCACTTGACTGGCTCACTCTTCCAAATGCCCACAGCCGCTGGGGCCAGGGCCAGGTTGGAGCCGGGAGCCAAGAAGTCATTCAGGGTCTCCACGTGGGTGACAGATATGTAGCTATCTGAGCCATCAGCTGTTGCCTCCCAGGATGCACATTAGCAGGCAACTGGAATTAGGAGTGGATCGGGACCCTAAGGGGAGCGCTCTGATGGGCAGTGAAGGTGTCCCGGGCAGCATCTCAACCACTGTGCCAAAGCCTGCCTCTAAAAATGTAAAATCCTTTTTCCACCCCAAGTCTCACTACTGATGTCAGTCTCTTTTCTCCAAGTAATTGCTGGTAACAGTTTGACTACTTTCTTACAGAATTTCTTAAGATATTTGCATTGTGTATGTATCTGTGCCTGTTGATATTTTTCTCTCATGTTATTCAAACTATATCAACTTTATCTCAAAAATAGAAAATAATTTACATTTCAGCATATATAGAACTAATAGCTTCTTCTTGAAAGTTGTTAAATATTTTGTATCCCACATTAGGGATGTCTAATATATATATATATATATATATATATATATATATATATTTCATACCTATTTATTGAGAATTAGCTTGTTTCCTAACATTAATTATTATTAATTCAATTTTATTTCATCTCCTAACATGGTATTCTAAGTAATCCCAATCAAAATAAATAAAAATACTTGATAATCTGTTATTCGCATGTTCTTGAATACAAGGACATGTCAATGAGGTAAGAAATATCAGCTTGGGGGGTCGGCTTGGTAGCGCACTAGGTTAATCCTCCGCCTGTGGTGCCGGCATCCCATATGGACGCTGGTTCTAGTCCCGGTTGCTCCTCTTCCAGTCCAGCTCTCTGCTGTGGCCTGGGAAGGCAGTGGAGGATGGAGCAAGTACTTGGGCCCCTGTGCCTGCATGGGAGACCAAGAGGAAGCACCTGGCTCCTGCCATCAGATCAGTGCAGTGCGCCTGCATAAATAATTCAGATAACCACCAACACATGTAATTTTAGAAATTATTCAGTATCATGTAAATGATGATATGATCAACATAAAAACTGCATCATTTTCAGTTGTTATTATGATTGGCTAATAAAGTCAACTGGGGAATACAGGAAATGTAACACAAATTTAACCAGCCATTAGATTTTTATTAGCTCATTTATTCTTTGTCTCCCATTAGAAGACACAAAGAAATGACAAAATTGACTGTGCACTGATTTGTCTTAACCTCTTACCAGCAATAAAGAAACAAACTAGACCAGGATCATTTCATTTATGTGGACAATCTAACACCTCTCGGCAGGAAAGGTAGTGAACCCTCCAGGAGAGGGAAAACCAGCAACAGTTGAGACAGAAGTGTTGACCCCTGTTCTCAAAGCAGTGTGTTGAACACATCTTCTTCTGCTTGTTTCTACAGTGTAGCTGCTTTCTTGCCTGGACATTTCTTTTATGAGGTACAATAGGAGGTTAATGGATCAAATGAACAGATGGTGATATCTGGAAAACAATGCTAATGCTTATGCCATTGTCATGGTCTCAACCCTGCTGAGTACTATGGCAGCTCGGCAGTGGGGAACTGTCCTAGGTGTACACAGACAACCCATAGTGCTCCTTCTAGTAAGCTGCTGTGCATATGCAGGCATGCGTGGACACACACACAGCTCATGTGTAAACATATTACGTAAAATGCAGTATTACCAAATTATTCTAAGGAATATGCAGAAATCACTAATTTATTAAGTCAGTAAATGTCTATAGAGTGTCAATTCCATGCTGAGTGATACTGCATACTACTTTTCAAACTATTTTGCTTAAAATCAAATATTTGTAACCTGGGGCATTATGTAGGAAATTTAAAAATTGTTGGGTGTTTATCTGCTATGCATTAAAAAAATGTTTGAGGCAGATCACCACACAGAGCCATCTTTAATAGGCCTGCCACCTATCTTTACATTGCTTCTGATGCCTAGCTTTCTTTTCATCCTGGTTTTTGTTGAAGCAGACCAGAGGATGCAAGTCAAGGGTGTGCTCAAGTCCCATCTCTAATCTTTGGTGGCCTAAACTAGAAGTTTGTAGTCATAATTATGTTCTGATAGTGGTTTTTTCTAGGTAGACAATGCCCATGAGGGAAGCCATGTCCTCTTTAAAGCTTTCTCTCCCTTTGCTTGGCCTGAAAGGGATGTTTTGCCTATTTACTGTGCCCATGGTGAAGCAAATCTAGCTGTGAAATTATAATTTAAGTTCTACTTTGGCTATGCTACTATTACAGAAAATGTTAGCCATCCCTTTTATAAGATCTAAAAATCAAATTGAGTATCTTGGATATCTTTCAGTATATAGTCAGTTTCCTATCTTGAATAGAAAAGACAAATGAGGGAAAAAGTTGGGCTTAGAATAGAGAAATGAAGGAGCAAGTCCCAGATCGCTTACTGACAATAGCAACCTCAAATGAAAACTTAGCAAGCAATTTCAACCATAAGATAACAACTTAGGAAAGCATTTACCAGAAGGTCCAATGCCTTCTATAAATTTTAGGAATACATGTATTTGGAAACATCTCTTAAATATCTAACATGATGTAGCTTGTTTAACCAGCAAACTCAAGCACAAACATAAAATCTTTTTTAGTTTCTTTCTACCAACAGATTGAAAACATCTGATACAGAGACCCAACAGCCCAATCTACTGCAGTGGCTTTTAATGTGGAAAGGTAGGGCTTCAGCAGAAGTCAGCTTGTGAAGAGCCCTGGCAGCTCTGCCAGCCAAGAGTTGGGTCACTGGCAATGGAACTGCCTTGGAGTCGAAGGATGCCCAGGTCAGAGCCACAGATCTTGCTGGCTCTAAGCTGAAAAGCCCTTCACTCGGCCTAGCTTCCAAAGTAACCACCACTGCTGAGGGGACGGCCATGTAGAGTCAGTAACCTTTCAGGCAGAATTGTAAATTTCCTGTTAAAGATGCCACCTGCCTTCACCTGGCCAGCTCTCCTCCCAGGCCAGCTAGGTAATGGAAGTCAACAGGGTGCCTTCCCCAAGGAGGGTCACACCTCCCTTAGCATGTACCCCATGTGAAGAGATAGGTCTGGGCCTCATAATTGACAAGGCCTTAAAGCCCACCAGATTATTATCAGGCCCCTTCTGTCAGTTTCTATTTGCCACTCAATTGGAGAACTTATTCCTGGCTTAGACAGCACCTTTCTTAGGTCCTCTAATAATGATTTGTCCTTTGTTCTAGATCCTATCTAGCCCACTTGGGCCTCATTCCTCTGTAATCATAGCCTCTACTCTAACATCAATGGCTCTACTCCTGACCTGTGTGTACTGATGGTCCTCTCCCCCACTTAATGTTGTTCAGAATTTCTCTACAGACAAACCCCTTTACCTGCAAAAGTTGAGTGGCTTTTCTCCTGGTCTTGGTTGGGATCAGCTTTAAACCACATCCATGAAACTGTCCTCACAAGGGTCTAGAGACCCACCCATCATTTCCTCTCCTCTATGAAATCCTCTCATTACCTGGTTAATGCCACTCTTAGGATCATTGGTTGCTATGCTCACCCTGTATTTTATACTACAGTGTCTGTTTAAGTGTTTACAGGAGTTGATAATGCAATGAATCAAGGCCTTCATCAACCCAGTGGTCAACCAAATACTGTTACAGGGATATACTCAGCTCCCCGCCCACGAGACAACAGCTTGAGACATCGTCCCATGCCAGCCAATTGTTCCTGGTCACCCTATGTCAGCAGGAAGCAGCTCTAAAGACAGGTCATCTTCCCTCTACCCCTCCTGGACTTTGGGGGCTAATGTAATCCCACACAACTTTTTCTTTATAGAAAGCAAAAAGGGGGGAATGTTAGTAAAATGGTGCAGTCTTATCTAAGGCACGATCTATGCCCTGGACACCATCCTAGGCTCTAGCACCCACCGCCATGGTTGGAAACCAGGTGACCACATGGTCCACTGGTGTCAGTTCCACCCCCACCCTAATGGGATTCGCTGCTCCTATTTCCCTGCCCGTCTCATGGCCTTCCCCCCAAAAAGTTTTAAGAGGACCTGTTCCTGAACACTTGGCTCTCTCAATCTTTTCTCTCTCTTATACTCTCCTCTCTCCTTTTCCTTCTTTGCCCCTTCCCTCCAGTCCATTGGGTTTCCCCCAATAAACCCTTCCCCTTAAAAAATTCTGCCCATAAAAAAAGCATTTCACAAATACTGTTTAAGATAAGTGAATTATTGAAGTTATTAAAAAGACTCAGGAGAGGGCTCGTTGCATTTCGCTGTACTCCTTCTATATAAATGTGTTTTAAAAAAAGTCATGGGACAAAAGGGAATGATGAGAAAACAGCAGCAAAGCAACTTTGACAGTTTAAAAGCAGAAGGACCAGAGAGGCAGCTTGCATGTCCAGTCCCAGGACAGCTGAACCTGGAGACGGCACTGTGCAGGCTAAGCAACAATCCGCTTTGCTCTAGAGAGCCTATGGCCTCAAGCATTGGTGGTACAGGAACATCCAGAGGAGGGAGTGACAGTGGAGAAAAACCAGAAAGTACATCGTGATTTTTTTCGAGGACATTTTTTTAAGAACAGTCCTTATTTATTTATTCTTACTAATTTGAAAGGCAGAGAGACAAGGAAGAGAGACAGAGATCTTCCATCCACTGGGTCACTCCCCGTACACCCATAATAGCTGGGGCTGGACCCGGATGAGGCTGGGAGCTCAGACCTCAATGCAGGTCTCCCATGTGCATGTCAGAAACCCAACTACTCCAGCCATCACCTGCTGTGCGTCTGCAGGAAGCTGTTATTCAGAGCATAGCTAGAACTCAAACAGGCATGGATTGCTCTATGGGATATGGATGTTCCAACCAGTGTCTTAACTGCCATGTCAAATGCCAGTTCCTTCAAGAACTTTAATTTTTTCTTCCATTTCACATGGCCAGAAAACTGTGACTGTCCCACTCCAGAAAAAGATTGGAGGATTTATATTCAAAATGAGAAAAAATAGATAGGTCTATTACTAGTGAAAAGTAGAAGTATGTTAGTAAAAATGGGTACTAAGTGAAATTTTACTTATTAATATTCAGATTGCAAAAGACTGGAAGATAATTCTCTACGATTCTGATTAACTTGACTGAGAAGTCATGATTTGGGGAAGTCTCTGTTGAGGTAGCCTAAACAACCCAAATTTGAACACTATCATCTGCACAAAGAATTTCCATGGAGCCCTGGTACCACATTCTTCAATTTGAGCAGATGGGTAAGGACATGCACACTTTGGAGTAAATAAGCTAACACACAAAACAAAAACCAAAGAACATAGAAGGAAATGTAAGGGATACACAAATGATACATGGAGGACTTCAAAACATCAACAATATTTTAATATCATCAGAGAAAATGGGAACTATTATATCAAGAACAGCACGAGGGGCCAGCACTGTGGCATAGCTGGTAAAGCCACTGCCTGTAGCACTGGCATCCTGTGTGGGTGCTGGTTCAAGTCCCGGCTGCTCTGCTTTCAATGTAGCTCTCTGCTATGGCCTGGGAAAGTGGTAGAAGTTGGCCCAAGTGCTTGGACCCTTCACCTGCATGGGAGACCCAGAAGAAGCTCCCAGCTTCTGACTTCAGATCGGCACAGCTCCGGCCATTGTGGCCATCTAGGCAGTGAACTAGTGGATGAAAGACCTATTTCTCTCTCTCTCCTGCCTCTGCCTCTGCCTTTCTATAACTCTGCCTTTCAAATAAATAAATAAATCTATAAAAAAAAAAGGACAGCATGGTATAACAGATCATTCAAAGAAGAAAATGAGCTCTCGAAATTAAGAAGATATATAATAAAAATTAAAGTCTCAGTGGAAAGATTGAAAGACAAACATAAGGAAGTCTTCCAGAAAATAGAACAAGTATAGACAAAACAAAAATATCAAAGAAAATGTAAGACATTTAGAGAATTAGTCTAGAAGACTGAACACCCAAATAATAGCAAGAAAGAAAATAACTTAGAAAAGCTGAGTTCAAGCAGAATGGGAGGAAATCATCAACAAAAAAATACAAAAATATTTTTGGGGGGACAGGCAGAGTGGACAGTGAGAGAGAGAGACAGAGAGAAAGGTCTCCCTTTTCCCTTGCTTCAGCCCCCAATGGCAGCTGCGGCCGGTGTACCGCGCTGATCTGAAGCCAGGAGCCAGGTGCTTCCTCCTGGTCTCCCATGAAGGCGCAGGGCCCAAGCACTTGGGCCATCCTCCACTGCACTCCCGGGCCACAGCAGAGAGCTGGACTGGAAGAGGAGCGACTGGGACAGAATCTGGGCCCTGACCAGGACTAGAACCTGGGATGCCGGCACTGCAGGTGGAGGATTAGCCTAGTGAGCCGCAGCGCCGGCCCAAAAATATTTTCATAAATGAGGAACTTAGGGTATCTATACTTAAAGAGACTGTAATTTTTCAGTATACAAGGAAATAAGATCTTATCAAATCACACATGATAAAAACATGAAAAAAAAGCAAACCAATAAAATCTTCCACAGATAAAATTAGCATATAAATGATCAAGAATCAAAGTAGAATCAGATTTCTCATAGAAACATGGAAGCCAAAACATGCTCATACATTGGAGCAATGCCTTCAAAATCTAGAGATAATTGATTGACATCTAGAATTTATACCCAAAGAGTCAATCAACAAAACTGTCAATGAAGTGTTACATAGAAAAAAAAAATTCAGATATTCATGGTTGCAAAAAACGTATTTAACATGTATTCTTTCCACAAAGTTTCTGTACTTTGTATTCCAGAAAACAAAGTAATCTCCAAAAAGGGTCCCGGTCGGGGCACCGATCCTGTCCCGGTTGCCCCTCTTCCAGGCCAGCTCTCTGCTGTGGCCAGGGAGTGCAGTGGAGGATGGCCCAAGTTCTTGAGCCCTGCACCCCATGGGAGACCAGGATAAGCACCTGGCTCCTGCCATCGGAACAGCGCGGTGCGCCGGCCGTAGCACGCCTAACGCGGCGGCCATTGGAGGGTGAACCAACGGCAAAAAGGAAGACCTTTCTCTCTGTCTCTCTCTCTCTCACTGTCCACTCTGCCTGTCAAAAATTTTAAAAAAAAAAAAAAAAGGGAAAGATCAGGATCCCAGAAATAGGTGACTCACCTTTGGAGAGACACACGTAGAATAAAGGAGACCATCATTATGACAAAGGTAGGGGACCAGTGATAACAGATCTCAGTAAATGGCAAGCAGTACAGAATAACACAGCAGGAGAACTCTGGGGGAGAGGTCTTCCACACATGAATTGAAACACAGTCCCTTGAGTATAGATATATTGAGAAGGGGGTTCCTAAATGTGTGTTTTGGGGGAGTTGAATTATTGCAACTTCAACTATTAAGCAAATCGAGGAAAAATAGCTAGAAACTGAAAGAAAAACAAATGTTTTAAAAAGGAAAGGCATAGTATTGGTTGAACCATCAAAATATTATAAATGAGCCAGTGCTGTGGCACAGTGTGTTAGGCCACCACTTGCAATGTCTGCATCCCATACCAGAGTGCTAGTTCCAGTCCCAGCTGCTCTACTTCCCATCCAGCTTCCTGCTAATGCTCCTGGGAAGGCAGTGGATGATGGCCCAAGTGCTTGGGCCCCGGCACCCATGTGGAAAACCTGGATGGAATTCCTGGCTCCTGGTTTTGGCTTTTCCTAGACCTGACTGTTAAGGCCATTTGGGGAGTGAATCAGTGGATAGAAGATCTCTCTCTCTCTCTCTCTCCACCCCCCCCCTTCCTTTCTGTCTCCCCCTTACTCTCTCTCTCTCTTGCTCTGACTTTCAAATAAATAGATAAACCTTTTAAAAAATAAGGTAAACACGAACAACAGATCTCATCTAATTCATGAAGCCTCTGCACTGTGCAGATGGAAGGGCATCCCTGTGTGGTAGAGGTTTGCTGGGTAAAAGAAATACTCCTCCCCCTTCCAGAGTGCGGCATCTACGTGTAATACCGAAACACCAACGGAGCAGCAGCACTATAAGCACATTATTTACAGGTGAAAATAAAAGAATCCGCGGCAGGACTTCAGAGAGGTTGTCCCTGAGAAATAGAACACATGCGTGTGTGCTCAGGGAAGGAATTTCCTTTTTCCCATTGCTGCTTCTTGTTCTCCATTTTTAGGATTATATATAGATTTTCAGAATTTTCTGTCTTTACACTATATGGTTTTTTTGATAACAGTGACAATGATAACAGAGATGGTACTGGGACATGTCATAAAGACAATGCGTGCACAACTGAAGTTGGATGAGGCTGCTGTAGCCATAAGATAATCAAATAGGTGAGTCCATGAAATAGACATGCAATACATGTTTTTAAAATTTATGTAATTATTCACTTTAGTTTCTGAAAGGCAGAGTGACAGAGACAGAGAGAGAGACAGAGAAATTTTCCATCCACTGGTTCATTTCCCAAATGCCCCCATTAGCCTGAGCAGGGCCAGGCCAAAGCCAGGAGCCAGGAGCTCAGTCCAAGCCTCCTCTGTGTAACAGAGACTGAGCTACTTCAGCCATCACTGCCGCCTCCCAGAATGCACGTCAGCAGGACGCTCGGACAGAGTGGGGCCAGGACTCCTGGGCGCTCTGAGGCTAGATGTGGGCATTCCAACAAGGGCTTAACTGGAGCTCCAGAAACCTGTCTCCTGTGCTACTGTTCCACTGATACTATGTGACTCTGCTTCTATTTATTTATTTATTTTAATGTTATTTATTTATCTATTTATTTTAACTTTTATTTAATAAATATAAATTTTCAAAGCACAGTGTATGGATTACAATGGCGTTCCCCCCCCCCCATAGCTTCCCTCCTACCCACAACCCTCCCATCTCCCGCTCCCTCTCCCATTCCATTCACATCAAGATTCATTTTCAATTATCTTTATATACAGAAGATCAATTTAGTATAAATTAAGTAAAGATTTCAACAGTTTGCACCCACACAGAACATAAAGTGTAAAATACTGTTTGAGTACTAGTTATGGCGTTAATTCACATTGTACAACACCTTAAGGACAGAGATCCTACAAATTGACACTCTTGTTTATGGTGTCAGTAATCACCCTAGGCTCTAGTCATGAGCTGCCAAGGCTATGGAAGCCTTTTGAGTTCACTGACTCTGATCTTATTGAAACGAGGTCATAGTCAAAGTGGAAGTTCTCTCCTCCCTTCAGAGAAAGGTACCTCCTTCTTTGATGGCCCGTTCTTTCCACTGGAATCTCACTCGCAGAGATCTTTCATTTAGGTTTTATTTATTTATTTATTTATTTTGCCAGAGGTGACACTACTTTTAAAAGTTTGTGGAAGAATAACATTAAGCAATAAGTTGATTTTGATACAGAAAACTTGGAAATCCATGCATATGAGGGATCTTCAAAAAGTTCATAGAAACGTCTTTTTGTGAAAAAAACTATGCATGGATCTAAAACTTTTTTGCACCTAAATATACATATCTTTCAATTCCATTTTCCATGAACTTTTAGAAATACCTTCTTGGCCGACGCCGTGGCTCACTAGGCTAATCCTCCACCTGCGGCGCCAGCACTCCAGGTTCTAGTCCCGGTCAGGGCGCCGGTTCTGTCCCGGTTGCTCCTCTTCCAGGCCAGCTCTCTGCTGTGGCCTGGGAGGCCAGTGGAGGATGGCCCAAGTACCTGGGCCCTGTACCCGTATGGGAGACCAGGATAAGCACCTGGCTCCTGGCTTTGGATCAGCGTGACACGCTGGCCGTAGCAGCCATTTAGGGGGTGACCCAATGATAGGAAGACCTTTCTCTCTGTCTCTCTCTCACTAACTCTGCCTATCAAAAAAAAAAAAAAAAAAAAAAAAAAAAAAGAAAGAAAGAAAAAAAAAGAAATACCTTCTTGTATCTGACCTGGCCCCATTTCACTTGAGGGGAGTGAAATGTGGAATGAATCATCAGAGTACGTACTGTCCCGAAGGTGGAGGCTGACTGAGGGATTTTCATACCAGAAAAAACCAGCAGTAACAAAAGAAAGAACGAAAAATATGGGAGTATCATGAAGGGAAACAGGACAATCACAGACAGAGAGAAAAAGATGGAGGGGGAAAGACTAGCGTGCACACAAAGTCCATTATGCAAGGGTTAAACACGAGGCGGCTGGGGGAGTTTCACCTGGAGACATCGAGCAATCAGAACCCCGGCAGTGAAATTCTGGAGAGAAGTCGGATCTGCTGATGAGCACTGGTACGTGCTCACATGGACCATTACTCTACCTGCCTTCTTTTCCTCTCTTCTTTCTTGTTTCTCTTTTTACAACAGATACAAGGGGCTTCAAAAAGAGCATGGAAAAGTAGAATTCAAAGATGATCCCACACCAGAGTACCTGGGTTTGATTCCTAGCTCTGCTCCTGGACTCGTTTTCCCCCGGACATACATGCGGGAGGCAGCAGGGGAAGTAGCTGGGTCCCTGACATCAGAGGCGTACGCTGAGTTCCTGGTTCTGGGTTTTGATCTGCCCAGCTTCAGCCACTGCCAGCACTTGGGGAGTGAACCAGTGGATGGGCGTTCTCTGTCTGTGGGTCTCTGTATCTCTTTGTCCATGTTTATCAAATAAAGATTTTTTTAAAAAAGATAAGTTTATTTTGGTATAAAAAACTTTGAAATCCATGCATAGCTTTTTCATAATATGTATATTCCATGACATTTTCGAAGACCTTCCATATTTCATGAACAAGTAGATAAAACAAGGCTACAAAGATCCTTGCATTCAGAGTTTTCCTTCTTATAGAATGATGCTAAGAAAATGCTGAGGTCAATGAAAGAAGAGAATGCTTTGAAAAAAAAAAAAAGACAGAAGATGTTGACGATGATTATAATGACAATGACTATGATGCCAACATTTCCGTAGTGTCAAACTTGATTTTTATGCACTTTTATTAAACTCTGGGCTGCATAGCAGCAACATTCACATCACCTGAAAGTTTGTCTGAAATACAAGCTTTGAAGCCTCACTCCAAATGACTAAAAAAGAACCTGCACTTTATCAAGATTCCCATTTGATCTGTACATACCTTAAAACATGAGATGTACAGCTTTGCATGTTTTTCCTCAATATATCTTCATAAACACAATGAGGCACACACTACTATTAGCCCATTCTAAAGGTGGAGAAACTGAGGCTTGGGGAGTTATCTGACCTTTCTAAGGACACACGGGTAGGAAGTAGCCAAGCTAGAATTTGAAATTAGACCATCTGGCCCAAACATCTGTATTCCGAATCATATGATATTGTCCTTCAACGCATGTTCAAGTTGGTGCAACCCTTAAATCTGTAGGTTTGAATCATAGGGAAAGATCCTAAAAAATAAAGGAAGGTTTAGGGGAGGAACAAGAAACAGCAGTAGAAGCAACTGACAAACCATGGCGAATCAGCCCTCTCGAATGGGAACATTTTTCTTCACTTGGAGGCTTAACATCCTATACCCTGCTCCTTCCAAGACAACTTCAGAGCTACACTCTTTTGGTTTGCATATACGAATGTCAAGCTGACTATCTGAGTTAAAGGGATTTTTATTGGTGTTGAAGTATTGCACGGATAAAATGAAAGAGAAATAAAATATGCCTCTGTCACAAATCCACCTTAGTAAATGTGTGGGGAAAGTATATTTTCAGCAACTTTCTAATCCATTTAAACTTCAAAATACTGTATTCTATAGCCCCTCTCCACAGTTCTGCCCTTTTCTTGCCTCTAAATTTTAATATGTTTCCCACTTAATGAAAACTGAGATGAAAATGATTGTGAGTAACCTTTTGTTGTTGTGCGTTCCTAGTATGCTAATTTACGAGGTCTGTGTTCTGCATTCCAATTCAGGCTTTTCAAAGTTCATTTTAGAGATTTTTTAACTTCTCCTTTGCATGTAGACATACTGATTTCTGAAGAAAATATTTCTTGTATACCAGAAAATTCTTCACAACTGCTGCTTTCATATTAGAAAGAATAAAATCACTAAGAAGCCTGTTAGAAATTATTTCATTCATTGGCACAGGGAAATAAACTAACATATTTTGTGAGTGGGATGTTGTGTTCTTCAACACGCATGTCTCCAAGTAAAATTTCTTGATGGCTACAGACAACAGGAGATTGAGAGTTTAAGGAAGCTACACAATATGAATAACTTAGATGCATCTCTGAATACTTTATTCTTCATCTAGTGCTTTAACTGTCCGTACCACTTCCCTTGACACATTACATGTGGCCCAAGAGTGGGAGAATCCTGTTCAGAATGCCCAATCCGCCCCATCACTTATTTTTGGGAATAAGTTTTTATTGGAACCCAGCCATGCCTGGGTCTCTATAAATTGTCTGTGGCAGATTTTGCACTACAACAGCAAGTTAGAATCGCGGGAGAGACCATAGGCCAATAAAGCCTGAAATATTTACATCTGACCCCTTATTAAAAATGTTTGCTATCCCCCAGCAAATACAGAGGTAACTATGGGGCAGAAGGCAGAGCAAGGGCATTGGCTACTGGGCTGTTTGCTTTTCCTTTTTCTAAAGTGTTAGCTGGACGTTGTAATAAAATGGTTGTGCCAACATTCCTGTTTCCTCCATTTCCTTCTAACGTTCCAATGAAGCAACAGTAGAGACATGCAGATTCAGCCACAGGAGCACAGAACACGGACATATACAATCAGCAACCAAGGCACCTTGGCCTAATTTTTGAAAGACAGTAGCTAGACGGAACTCATGCATACATCAATCAGATCAAGGAAAATAGAAGCTGCAGTTCAGGTGGGCACAGGGCTTCCCAGTAGGCCGCAGTGAACGCTCAAGTTTGGAATCAGCAGTGCCAGGGAGCACAAGTGGACTGGGGGTGGGGATTAGGCTATTTAAAGGAGTCACTGTGTACAGCTGGGGCTGATCAAGCCCTTCTATTTCATATTCTGTGCACGTGGCCACAACAGAGAATCCCATCTCACGCCTCAGGTAGGGCCTTCTAATGAGAAAGACTTATCAGGAAACAGCTGTGAGTGGGTCTTTTAGGATCAGCGAGCGGTATAACCCGCAAAGTCACTGGATCAGCGGTGTTAAAGGATGAGCAGCTGGGCCAGGAGGCGGAAGCAGGCTCGAGTGTTTCCCAAGTTGGCATCTCCGACATCAGTGACTGCCGTGGCTCTCTGGAGCACTCTCTGCTTCTGATAGCTCTCCATGCTGTGAATGCTAATTCTGGAATTGGAACTTCTGACATCCTTATTTCCTAGTCTCCATTGCACCAGAATGCAGATAGGTGACGTGCGGGGCCCCTGTCAGTTGTATCCGCATGAAGAGGCAAAGAGCATCCATTCTGCCGCTACGCCTGGTGTCAGAGCTGGTGTGCTGCTAGGCTCCAAGTGGCCTTGTGTGGGTGCCTGAACTGGGCTCGTTTTTCAATGAGGTTCTGTCACCTGCTTTTGTTTTTGTTTCTCTGATAAATAGTTTCAGAAACCAACCCTCCAATTCTTTAAACAATTAGGTGAGATATTTATATCTCTTAAAAATTCGTTCTTATTTAAACTAACTGGGGTACTTTTTCTTCTGCGCCCAAGAATTCTAACCAAGAAAGCCTCAAAGTAAAGCATTCTTCAGCTTCAGAGTCTCTGTGGTCCTAGGCCTGCCTGAACCCTCCCCGTCCACATGTGCACAATGACAGAGCCCAGATCTTTGCGCAGAATCAGCCTCCCTGTTCAGAGCACTGGGACTGTGGGACAAGTTTTGCTTTCAACTGCAAACGAAATGCAGGCCAGCTACCCACATCATCAATGTAGCTCTTCATTTTTAATTATGATTAGTTAACCAAGGACAAAGACCAAAGTATACAATAAAAATAGTGACCCCTAAGATGATAAATGGTAAATACAATGTGAAAAAAAAAAGCTTTGGGGAAAATCTGTTTTTTTTTTTTTCAGGGAAATTTGAGGAAATACTCATCTATAGTAAGACAATCAAGGAAAAAAAAGGATCAACTATGAAATAACGAATTCACAGAAACTAATATAAAATGATTGCAACATAGCAAGTCATCTAGAAAGACTGAAGAATACAATGGATGCAGATGAAGGAAACATTAATAATAGACAACAAAATTTCAAGGAAAACTAGAATCTGGTCCAAAAAAGATAAAGATGGGAAATATCAGAGAACAATTAAGAGATAGGCACAAGAGAGTCAGAATGTCTGAAACCTAATCTAAAAATGGTTCAAAAAGAAGAGAAGAATGAGAATGGAGGGCTAAAATAAATAGAAAAATTATCTCAACTCTTCAAAAATAGTGAAAAAAGCTTAAGGCATATACATTTTTAAAGAATTTTTTTTTATTTGAAAGGCAGAATGACACAGAGGGAGGGAATGACTGAAAGAGAGAATGAGATCTTTCATCTGCTGGTTTGCTCTTCAGATGGCTGTAATGGCTGGGCCAGGCCCAAGCCAGGAGCTGGGAAATCCATCTGAGTCTCCCATGTGGTGGCAGGGACCCAGCTACTTGGGCCATGTTCTGCTGCTTTCCAAGGCACATTAACAGGGAGCTGGATTGGAAGTGGAGCAGCCGGGATTTGAACTGGCACTTGCACAGGTTGCCTGCAAGGTGAGCTGCAGCTTAACCTGCTGTGTGAATGCACCAGTCCCAGGCATACACATTTTGATGAAATTTTAGCTCTGCACTACAATAATATCCTGAATCTTCCTCAAAATAAAAGCACAACATCTATAAAGGAATAAGAACCAAAATGGCTGCAAAATTTTATCTCATAATCAAAAATTTCATGGTAGGGAAAAAACCAGGGCAATAACAAATAACACTCAAAAATGACATGAAAGAACTCTGAAAATTTATTATCTATATTATCTTTCTAAAAACAAAACAAACATTAAAAAACAAGATTGAATGAGAGAGAAATATGAGAGGCAGAGTTCATGATATTTTAGAAAAAATGGAATGACTGTGGGGATGAAAAAAAAAAAAAAACAATAAGTGCAACAACAACAAAAAAATCCAAGAATGTCAGTCAAGTCATCGACCTTCAAAGCAAGTCTTGTAACTTCGATCAGAAGTTGGAGGGTTGTGCAAAGACTGTCTTCAAGAATGCAGACTTCATGCCATAACATCAGACATTCTGCAAAGTCATGAATTCAATCACCTTTTTCCTTAACAACAAATGTAAAAGGGCAATTAATGCATTCTTTGTGTTTCTCTCTCTGCCCAGCTGGCCGTGACAGAACCCTGTGTTTGACATAAAAAGGAAGTCATATGATGGAGAAAGCAGGATACCACAACAGAAGAGTTTGAGTCCATTAGCATTGTAGAAACACTGGACGGAGCCCTGGATTTAATATCAAGGAATTTGAGAGAGGCACCAGTGTTGTGGTACAGTGGGTTAAGCCTCCACTTGGTAGGCTCTCATCCCATATCACAGAGCCTGCCTGGAGTCTGGGCTACTCCATACTCTGATCCAACTTCCTGCTAATGCCCCTGGGAGGATGCACATGATGGCATAAAGTGCTTGGTTGGATTCCTGCCACACATGTAGGAGATCCAGATGGAGCTCCTGGCTCCTGGCTTTGGCCTGGCCCTGCCCAGGCATTTAGGAATGAACCAGTGGATGGAAGATCCCTCTATCCTTCTCTCTTCCTATTTTTCTAATAAATAAATAAATCTTTAAAAACAAACAAAAAAAATTGAGAGGAATTTTACATAGGGTAGTCTGTTTCACTTCTAGGCCCACTGAAACTTGATTCTAATGTGTGATATCACTATACATTTTTGGTCATCAATTCAAAGTTACCCAATACGGCTTGGCATTGTTAACATCTATTCTCTCCTATAAGTTCCCTCTCTTACTCTCTACACCCACTCTGCACTGCCTTTGAACCCTGAACTTCCTTCTTCCCCACTTCCTGCCCTTCTTCTTTCTGCTCCATACTAGCTGTTTGCTTCCTACTTCCTTAACTATGGAGAATATTGCTGTCAAATCTATAAACTAACATAAATCCTTCCTCGATGTCTCCTTTTCCCCCTCCCTCAGCCTCAGAATAAGTAAGACATTTTTAGCCAAAGCCAAGTCTATTGGTGGCCAGATTCTAACATTCCTGCCACCTCCTCATCATTTTCCTACTTGTACTTCCTGCCCTTCCCTTTGCTGAGGCCAGCATTTTTAACTTGCTCTAATTGTCCTCAACTTGAAAAAAATAAAAGAAAAAACTCCTCCTGTGCCGCCTCCTCTTCTAGTTCCTGTCCTCTCTCTCCTTCTCTGAACAGACAAGGATAATCTACTCTCACTATGAGGGCTTTCTCAGCTTTCATTAATAAGCCAATTCACGTCAAAGATACTTCTATCCTAAAAACCTTGAGGACGTGGCTCTTAATAAGAAAATACATGCTTGAAAGTTTAAAAAAAATTTAAAACAACTCTTGTGTTAATGCTGATATCAAAAAAATTAAAAAAAAGGTCACAGACATCTTTTAACCAATGGACATTTTTGAAATCTTAAATTTACTTGACCTTATGTGACTATGTTCTCTTGACTTCTGCATAACAAATTTTCCTGGCTTCCCTCCTATCTCTCAGGCCAGTCATTTTCCCCATTTCCTTCACCAACTCAGCTCTTTATATTTTGAAAATTTCAAATCCCTTGCTTTCTCAGTACCTATGTACATGTTGATATCTTTCCCTGAAATACCCTTTTCTCTTTGCAAGGCTAACTTAAACATCACTGCCTCACATATTCCTTGTATAAACACTCAAACCCAAATTGCGTGGCATATTGTCTTTCAAAATCTCTGCCTTTGGTAATTATATCTTCATTTTTTAATATTATTTATGCAAGGTCTCATACAATGCCATAATGTCTACAAAGGCAGGGACCATGTCAGTTTGCCCATCACTCTAGTTGAGCAGCTAAATACAGAGAAGAGGCTCCAAGTGTTTGTTGAGAGAAAGAACGAATAATGGAGGAGGACAAAATTGTAAGTTACTACTACTGTAATGCAAGTAGAGAGAAAGGGGAGGAGACATCTGCTAGGCATGCCAATGTTTTATTCATTTGATAATGCTCTCTAAATCAAAAATCAACAATCATGTTTGCTGTGGGGGCTGTGAGGGTTCACTGGGAACTTTCTGTCCGATTTTTCTGTAAATTCAAATTTTCTCCAAAAACAAAGCTTCTTAGTTAAAAACAGGAAGGTGCTCCAGTTTACTAGGGAAGATAATGAGCCACAGAGTCAGGCTGCGTCTGTTCAAATCCTTGCTCTTGGGGCCAGCGCCTTGGCTCACTTGGTTAATCCTCCGCCTGAGGCGCCAGCATTCCATATGGGTGCCGGGTTCTCATCCTGGTTGCCCCTCTTTCAGTCCAACTCTCTGCTGTGGCCCAGGAAGGCAGTGGAGGATGGCCCAAGTGTTTGGGCCCTGCACCTGTGTGGGAGACCAGGAGAAGCACCTGGCTCCTGGCTTTGGATCGGCGCAGCACTGGCTGTAGTGGCCATTTGGGGAGTGAACCAATGGAAGGAAGGCCCTTCTCTCTCTCTCTCTCACTGTTTATGACTCTACCTGTCAAATAAAAAAAAATTTAAAAAAAAAGAAAAAAAAAGAAACATATCCTGGCTCTGTCATTCAGGAGCTTGGAGATTTGGGGAAATTCCTTAAACTCTCCACAAGGGCAGGGTTGTTTCTGTTTCTTTTGTTTTGTTTTACATTTTCAGTCACTGACCAATCCACAACACCTATAACAATATGTGGTGCGTATGTGAACTCAATTGTTACCAAATAATCAATAAATACCTGAGTCTCAAACTTCGCAGCCCAATTTTGTGGCAAAGTTGTGAGTTCCCTGTTACACAACTCACATCATTTCTTCATTCACCTGATGGCTGGCCAGGCTCTGGCAAGAGTTCCTTGGGCTTAGATTCTCATATTTTCTTCAGTTCTTGTTCTCAGTGTTTCAAATCTTTTTTTTTTTTTCCCCTAAAGCCAAACATTGGAGATTTCCATATCCATGTAGAGTTTCCATCAGGAAAGCACTTCTTGTGAGTAAAAACAGAAAAGCATTTTCACAAGCTCATGGACAACTTTGCACTTTAGTCTACTTCTGCTTGCTGTGACTGAGTAAAATAACAAACTTGGGAGCGAACCATGTAGACCCTGTCTCCAACACTCAGGGACCCTCAGAACCACCCCAACTTAGAATGCCTCAGGGAAACAGCATTCTTCTGGTGTCTATTAATTTCATGTGAAGGAATTCCCAAGAGTGCAAAGAAAAATAATGAATGTCTCTCCCCAAAAATTAGAAGGAATGGGATAGTTAATATGCTAAGGAGATTGCCAAGACCAAAGCAGGTTTCACAAAACTGGGAGAAGGAATAAAAAGTTGGCAAAGGAATCAAAACATTCTTACTATGCAGGTTGGGATCATGTTGAATTCATGTCAATAAATCATAGTTCTCTAAGGCTCAGCTCAGCAAATTCATGCTGTTTAAGAAGGAAAAGCAATACGCTATAGAGGTAGAGTTCTATTAAATGCTGTAAGCTTTATGCAGCACATGGTGAACATTTGTCCTGGTATTTCAGAGCTGAACAAGGTTTTTCAGGGTTCTACTCCTAAAATACACAGAAATCAAGTGGCCAAAGGAAGATTCAGTTCATGCTGGTTAAAAATTGGGCTTTCATTTAGCCTTTATTGTGAAAAAAAAATATCATTCAGTATAATCGAATTGTTAGTCTTCTTTATCACTGACCCCATCCTCAGCAAATATTCCTTGAGTCTATGCTGTGTGCTGGACATTTTGATAATCTTTGAAGAAACAAAAGCCCAAGTTTCATTACCTATACTTAAAGATACTAAATGTAGGTGAAAGAATGGGAGTTGGTACTTATCATTCAGTTTTCTAGTCTCTTCATCATCATTCATTCATCTTATGTTTTTTTAAGATTTATTTATTTATTTATTTGAAAGGGAGAGTTCAGAGAGAAAGAGAGAGGGAGGGAGGGAGAGAGAGAGAGACCCTTTATCCACTGGTTCACTTCCCAAATGGTTGCAATGGCTGGAGCTGGGCCAGTCTGAAGCCAGGGGCCAGAAGGCTTTTCCAGGTCTCCTACTTGGGTGCAAGGGCCCAGGCACTTGGGCCATCTTCCACTGCCTTCCCAGGAACATTAGCAGGGAGCCAGATCAGAAGTGGAGCAGCCAGGAATTGAACCGGCACCCATATGGGATGCCAGGGTAGCAGTGGTGGCTTTACCCCCATGCCACAACGCCAGCCCCCTCATTCGTTCATCTTATAGTGCCTCATATTTGCCAAAACACTTTGTTCAACACTGGGTACACAGAATTGAACAAAGCAAATGTAGTCTCAGGCCCCACAAAACTAGATATCCTGTTAGGTATGTTACAGATATTTTCTTACTAATTTAAAACTTAAGGTGATGATCATGAATAATTCAGTTTTCTCTGTAGCAGAGACAATTTGTGCTAATTAAATATCCATATTTCTCTATATTTCCTAGCTTTCTTGCAGGTCTACTGGGCTATATAGGATAATTCTAGACAGAATAATGAAATAATAACAAATGTCAATTCCAGGCCAAGGCCATTAAAACTGATGAGCCTTTTCCATCTCTGATCACCTACTTATTTGTGACCATAAGGCCATATGCTCAGGGTTCTTCCATAAAATGGAAATGGCCCAGGATTCTGAGTCACAGAATAGAAGACATAGTACTTTGCGAGAAAAAACATGTGTAAAGCCATTGAGACGGCTATGTTTATTTGTTACTACAGTAAGACCAATTAATATATGTTCAGCATTCATAGCCTTGATTTGTAAAACTTCAGGATAATGTAAATTAATAAAGAATCTGCTTGACTTATGAATCCTAGGGACTTCATTGTTCATCTACCATCTCTAATGCCAAAGAAGTTCAATGATGTCAATAGTCAATACATGGGTCCTGTTCAAAGAAAGGTTAACTGGAGAATGATTTTGTCATGTCCACAGCCTTATCCCATAGTTCAGCATTCCAAATTGTCCACAACTCTTCATGCCAAATTTTAGACTCTTAAATTTTTATACACCTATTTGTACAAAACAGACATTTTATATCTTTTCCATTTTTATGTCAAATTATTTATTGATTTGAAATGTAGATAGAGAAACTTTTCAACTGCTGGTTTATTCCTCAAATACCAGCAACAGGTGGTAATGGGCAAGGTCAAAGACAGGAGTTAGAAAGTGAATCAGGGGCTGGCACTGTGGCTCACTTGGCTAATCCTCTGCCTGCGGCACTGGCATCCCACATGTGTACTGGGTTCTAGTCCCGGCCACCCCTCTTCCAGTCCATCTCTCTGCTGTGGCCCAGGAAGGCAGTGGAGGATGGCCCAAGTGCTTGAGCCTCTGCACTCACATGGAAGACCAGGAAGAAGCATCTGGCTCCTGGCTTTGGGCCGGTGCAGCGCCGACCATAGCAGCCATTTGGGGGCGGGGGGGGTGAACCAACGGAAGGAAGACCTTTCTCTCTCTCTCTCACTGTCTACAACTCTACTTGTCAAAGTTAAAAAAAAAAAAAAAAAAGAAACTCAATCAGCAATCATTTGCTTCCTCCTAACATGTGCTTTAGCAGGAAGCTAGAATTGGAATTGGAGCCATGACTCGAATCCAGACACTCCAGTACTGAAGGTGGGCATACCAAACAGCAGCATCTCAATTGCTGTATCAAATGCTCACCCTTAAAATATTTTTCACTGAAAGTTAGAAAGTTCAAGATCTAGCGTCAAATTTGTTTTTCAGTGTTATTTTGACTCAAACTGGGAAAGCAAAATTAAAGAAAACCTAATGTGTATCCTATTTGACCATCTAAAACCATGTTGCCTCATAGAGCAGAACACTGGCAAGCAGAAAATGTACCTAAATAAGACTTACTTAAAATAATATTATGTGTTTATATGATTATGCATATTGTCGTTTTTTGAAGCACACTGTATTGTTTCATATTTTTACAGATAAGTAAACTGAGGCTCAAGGGGGTAATGGTTACCTACCTGGTAAATGGATAGAAATCCAGGTTTATCCAGATTTTTTTTATTTTTAGGGTTCGATGTAATAAGATAAAGGATTTATGAGGAAAAAGGAAATGTATCTGACAGCACTGTGTGAGTAACGCAGAGCCATTCCCAAATCCATTTCCCTGTAGTCACTAAAGGAGCTTTTCCAGCCTCCGTAACAGTTAAAACTGGCCCAGTGCCACATTCCTGTCCAGTGAGACATGGCAGAAATCTGATTAGCACATCTGAGAAAGTCTCCCTTTCCTAAGGAGTAGTCCAGGAGCTCTAGGCGACGCCATCTTCGCTCCTGCTGCCCTGAGCACAGATGTGCTGAAAGTAGAGCGGTCGTTTTGCCATGCACAACAAGGCAGGACACCAGCCCTGCACTATTCGCACCTAGACTTTGTCAGGTGGGATCCAGAGGAAATAGAAAACATTTTAAAACTCATACTTACTTTCTCAGTAATCTGGTATTGTGTAACCAATAATCTCTACACTTAGAGACTTCAATTAATTGCCGTTTATTAATATATGATGAACAACCTGAGCTGGATGATTCACTCCTGTGTCTGTCCTCATTTCGGAACTCAACTGGGGCTGGATGCTGTTGCCAGAGTTTGGGGAGTGAAACAGTGAATGGAAGATCTCTATCTGTCTCTACATTCTCTCTCTCTCTCTCTTTCATTTCTCTCTCTCCTCTCACCTTTCAAATAAAATAAAAATAAATGTATAAAAAATAAAAATAAAATAAAACAACCTTTCCTGTATGTCTGGAGGCTGATGGTAGCCATCAGTTGAGTCGCTTGTCTCCAGTAGTTCAGCTTGAACTTTTTCACAAGATATCAGTGTTATAAGCGAGCTAGTCTCAATGTACCTTTCCTCTTTAAGCTGCTGCTAATGTCATATTTGCTGATGTCTGATTGATCAAAGCAAATCACAAGGCTAAGCTTAGAGACAATGTAGGCGCGAACTACACAAGTCAATGAAGACAGGGCAATGTGGCTCCTTGGGAACCGTGATTATAATACTCTACCACTAATATTTAAGTCATTTGCATCTTTGTCATTAACCAGCTTTGTAGCCTCTATGACAAATGAGTGAAACCTCTGAAATCACTTGATCTCAAATATGACATACTTTTCTATCCTGAGTTATGACTGGCATTTTATGTTTCATTTGCTCATCTATCTGCAGAATCGATCATGCCTATTTATTCTAATGTTCAATAATGTGGCCAAGATCTGAGAAAGCAAGAGCAAACTTCACTGCCTGGTGGAACTGATCGCTGAGGCCCTCTTAGCTCTGGAAATAGTTTTGAGTGGCTTCCAGATACGTAACAGTTCATTGATGATAGCTTACACAGAACAGTGGGACAACCACAGGCAATACTTTCCAAGATGGGGTAGTTAGATACAAACTGTAGCAAGTAGGACAAGAAATGAGACCAATTGTTTAACAACTTGGTCTTATTACATTAATAATTAGCAAAATTTATGTCTGTTACTTAAATATGTAATAGTATTACATTGTCATTATTTGTGTACATATAAGATAGATGGAACATCCTATGTACATTTAACAGAAATTCTACACTGCAGAATAAAAATGTTTTAAAAATAGAAGTATTGGTTCACTCAATCATCCACTCAATGAGTGTATGACTCAGAATTAGATGAGGTAGAAGACATGGATCGCCCAAGGCTTAGCTCATGCTAGGATGAGACTGCCATCCACCGCATGAAAGTCTTGAAACTTGGAGGATTTTAAAGTGGAAGTTTGCTGATGTGAGGATTTTTTTCTCACTTATATGCTAACTTTAGGACATCTGTGTAAAATGCAATTCCAATGTGGCAACAAGCACCAAAATGGAGTTATCGCCAATGTGTTCTAAAATTCCACTTGACTTTATTTAGAATCGTAACTATTTTTTTCCTAAACAGCCCACAGGATGCTTTCTGAGAAGATATTCTAGCAGCCAGGATGTTGTTAGCATCAGAGATACTACTAATTTCACTTTCCAGCCCTACCAAGTTCATTTTGGAAAAGGAGTAACAAGGGGAAAATAAAGATGGAGAAAATATCTTGCGACCCCACTTCCCACAGTACAACTAAAAACAATGGGACAACAGGAAAAAAATCACACACAAATCTTTCATAATATGAAAGAAGAAACATCCTGCATTTGCCTGACATAAATGTTAATTTTTACTGCCTGTGGCAGGGTCTGTGATTGGCTCCATATGTTTCCCCAATCAGAGACATATTCAGATTCTTAAGGCTCCTTTTCTTTTACCAAGCTTGTCTTCTTCCCAACCTCTTGCTTTTCAACTTTTGAATTCTCTGGCAAGTACAAGGAGCAAATATAAGAGCTGGTTCACTTTCCTAAATGCCCTTACCCTCCCTTTCTCTCTAAAGCCAATTTTGCTGGCAGCTTTCCAAATGCTGTGGCGTGAGGGGGGCCCTCACCTTTTGTTTCTCAGAGTATTTAAATTGGCTAGGAAGACATTTTCGAATGTGTGATAACTTTCAGACTGACTTTCTAAGGAACTTCTTTTTATAGTCTGATAAGGAGATATTAATGTTGCCTTTCAATCCTAAACTTCCAATCAAATGCTTAAGGCTTTTAGGAATTCATATGGAGTCACAATGAATTCAATAAAAATTGTCTGCAAAGCCAACTAACAGAAACTGTCTTTCAAAATGTTTTTGATTTCCATCAATAAGGATAACAACTGGTCACAAGGAAAATCATTTGCCAATAAAAGATATTGACAACTATCATTTTTTCCAGGACAATCTGTTTTTCCAAAATCATTGATCAAAAAGGTATTGAAACTCACATATCAGCCTATCAAACTGTATGAAAAATTATCTTTTGTTTAATGTCATACGTAAACATGATAAAGTTTGAATGATGAAAGAGAATGGAAAAAAAGTCAAAAAATTTTTCTCACACAAAAATGACCTTTCATCATTGTCAACTCTATTTACAAAGTATGTTCGGGGGATTTGAAACAATTGGAACTGCTGCAAATTTTTGCAAAGAAATATTAAAATAATGCTGCCAGCTATTCTCAAAGCAAGAAAATTATCTTCCCATGAGGAAAAAGACACAAAGTAATCTTTCTCATTTTTTTAATCTGGTGGATCTTGGTTGAACAAACTCAAACTTTAGACTGAGAATTAGGTGCTCTTGTGTGAAAACCGAGCAGTTGCTGAATAAATCTAGTAGAGACTTAGAAAGTCTTTGCCAGAAACAAATGGCTCAACTCAACTAGGATTAAGCAGAAATACATAATTTATATATTTACTTATTTACTTTAAAGTCAGAGCAATAATGAGAGCAAAAGAGAGAGGGGAAGGGAGAGAGCGGAAGAGAGAGAGGGAGCCTGGAAATCCATACAGGCCTCCCACATGGGTGGCAGGGGTCCAGCCAATTGAACCATCAACTACTGCCTCCGGGGTGTGCATTAGCAAGAAGCTGGACCAGAAATAGAGTAGGGACTCATGAATCTGAACAGGGAGTGCAGGCATCTTAAATGCTGAACCACACACCATGAAACACATTTTTAAAATGTTCAGCAGATTGAAGCGACTGAAAGGGATGGGACAACTTTCTGTGCTATTCTTTGGACTAAGCACAGACTCAAAGGGGGGAGAATTACCTGCTTGTACTCAGTTATGGAGCACAGGATATTGTGAATTTCCTCTTAAACACTTTTTTGTTGCCAATAGAATAATAAGAAGTGCAAACTGTTGCCTTTGCTTGACGTGACAGCTAAATACATTTGAACCATTCCCCACGTTTAGACCCCATAAAGAAAGATACAGCTCCCAGCTCCTGGCTCCTGGCTTCAGTAAGGCACAGCTCTGGCCGTTGCAGCTCATTAGGGAGTGAACCAGCGGCTGGAAGACCTCTCTCTGCCTCTCCTTCTCTCTGTGTAACTCTGACTTTCAAATAAATAAATCTTAAAAAAAAAAAAAAAAAAAGGCCGGCGCCGCGGCTCATTTGGCTAATCCTCCGTGTGCAGCACCGGCACCCCGGGTTCTAGTCCCAGTTAGAGCGCCAGTTCTGTCCTGGTTGCTCCTCTTTCAGTCCAGCTCTCTGCCATGGCCCAGGAAGGCGGTGGAGGATGTCCCAGGTGCTTGGGCCCTGCACCTGCATGGGAGACCAGGAGGAGGCACCTGGCTCCTGGCTTCAGATCAGCACAGCGCACCAGCCATAGCAGCCATTTAGGGGGTGAACCAATGGAAAGGAAGACCTTTCTCTCTGTCTCTCTCTCTCTCTCTCACTGTTTAACTCTGCCTGTTTAAAAAAAAAAAAGATGAAAGATACAACTTCTACCATAAATCTACACAAGTACTTCCAGGCTAATTTTTTAAAGGGGTCAGAAACTTTTTTTTTATTAAATGCATATTTAATTCATTAAATTTTATACTTTTTACAGTCATTGATTTTTAATTTTTTTCCATATTCACTGCGTATATAAACATAAACACATACAATTTTTTTGAAAGCAGGGTGAATATATTAATATCACATAATGTGACATTAATGAGACAACATAAAATGAGGACAGAAGTGTATATTATTCCATAAAGGATATAATTCAGTGAAGACAACATTTATAAATATCTGTGTACCAAATAATATGGCATCCATATATTTTACATATATAAGATGAAATGTGGTATTTGTCTTTCCATGTTTGATTTTTTCATTTAGCACAATGATATGCAGTTCCATCCATTTGCTATAAATGACAGAATTTCATTATTTTTAATATTTCATTGTTTTTACTTTTATAAGAAAGAAATGTTCAGAGTGTTACTTATGACACATGTGGATAAAGGGAAAATATTACAAACATTACTTTTTACAACTAGCTAATTGAATTTATTGTAGATTATGAAAACTTCATACACATGATTAATTTTCATATCTGTATATAATCAACTAATGTACCTTTCCCCTTGCACTTGAATGCATTTTAGTAGATACATATATAAACAAACATATAGAAACACAAACTTCTTTATCTTACAATCTTGGAAGAACTTAAACGTTCACAATTTCACTTGATTCCCTCCTATATGCAAAATATAACAGTGGGACAAGGGGCTAAGATATTTTGTCTTGCTTGACAGCTCTCTGCCATTGTTATTGACTGTCCTGGGCGAGGAGGTAAGAAAGATCCCAAGACAAAGTGTAGGTTCAGGAAGAAAGGGTAATATGGGATACTTCAAGAAAGTTATGGTAAAATGGAATCAAAACATTTATTTCAGTGTCAAAATTTTATAAATTCATGCATACTTTTTCATAATGTGAATTTTCATGAATTTTTAAGAGCCCTTGTATGCATGGACTTCAAATTTTTTGGCACCAAAACATGTATCTTTTAATTCTATTTTCCCTGAATGTTTTGAAGTATCCTTATATAAGCAATTGATGATGGCTTCTCTGTTAAGGGATGAGTAGGTAGACGTTTGTCATCCATCTGGGATGATCTCTCTCTAAATAGTCTTTGCTTTAGGACACATGACATCATAGGCCTCAGAGGAGAAACCAGTAACTCACCCAAAGTGGCAAGTGTTGAGTCTGTGGGTATGTTCATTTTACAGTGGAAAGGTGTGGAAAGGCAGGAACATTTCATAAAGACAATCAAATCTGTAGCTATATCATCCAGTTAAATATTCATCAGCTCAATTAATCACAATTAAACATCTAGACAGAGTACAAATACTCAGCACTGGTAAGTCCATTGTGCACTTTCCAGGACACATTACCAGGTCGATGCCTGCAGAGAAGCTTCTCTTCTCTTTTCTACAGATGAAGAATCTAACGACCACCCCCACACTCAACAGGTGTGTTGGCATTCAAAAAAGCAACTCTAACAAGGGATTGGACATAGTCATCAGAGTTCTTTACATTTCCTGTGGAAACTACTCTCTCACTGAAGAGCACAACTTTAGGGTCACAGCCTCTTAGACAGTCCAAATGATTGTCTTGTGCAAAAAAGGAAACAGTCCATCCACTGCCTTGTCTCATTTCTCTAAAGCTCTGTGAGCTTCTCCTTGTAGAAGGAGGACAATTTTTTATGACTTTATTTGGAAAGCCATCCATGTCCAGAAACTTTTAAAGAAAATTAGGCATCTAGCATGTTGCTTGAAAAGGAAGGCATGGCAGTTAATTTTATTCTGAATCATAAAGCTATTGAATATTGCCATGTAAGAAGAGTGTTTGGTAACAGCAGGGAGGGTATCCTATATATATATGCCACTCCAAATTCCATAAAAAAATGGAGAGATTTGAACATTCAAACTCTGTTTTACATTCCTTCCACTTGGTACTCGATGTTTTTTGCTATGGTGGCATGTCTATCACACTTCCCTTAAAACTTATAAAATCTATGCTTGAAGAGAATAACAGCTCTAAAGCAATCAACTTAAGTAATTAGCCCATGGTTGGTGCTATTATTTTATTAACATTTTAGCTAAAGCATAACTTAAGCCATTTATTTATCCTATTGCCTAAGTAAGACCTGCCCAAAAGCTGCTTACATCTTTAACCAGGCTTCAATACACAAAGTCATGTCACAAATGAACATAATACAAATTTAAAATAATTCAATATTTTTTTAACTTTAGTTTTTGATTTTTCTTTGGATAATGCCATTCTTTTTCTTGGTTCTGTACCTAGAATAATGTTCCTGCAACTTGGTGAGCTCCCACTTGTTCAGCATTCAGGACTCAGTCTACAACTGGTTTCCTCATTGAAGCCTTCTGTTTTCTATCCTCTTCCCAACACTCACGGTAGCCCTGCTTTCGCACACCATCCTGACCGTAGCTCTCTCCATCATAGTTGTGTTGTCACCCTTTGTTTTACTATTTCCCTCCTATCTTCTCTGTTGCTTAAGGGTAAGGACCCTGAATTTGTATCCACGATGTCAGACATATATTAAATATTTAGTAAATGCATACTGAGTGAGTAGGTCCCAATTCCACTTTAATAATTATAAGGACATTAATGTTTGAATTGAAATTTCCTGAATATATGTTCAACACAAAATTTACTGAGCACTTAATCACTGCCAAGCATCATGCTTCATTTGCAGGATCTAACTTAAGCCTTTCAAAACCTTATAGAGAGGATTCTATTATGATCACAATTTTGAAGAAGGAAAAATTGAACCATGGAGAGCAAAATCAACTGTCCAAAAGCGCAAAATTAGTAAATGATAGAATCATAGTTTACCTCAACATCTTCTGATCCTCAAATCTATAAAACTTCCCAGTCTGTAACCAAATCTTACTTAAGGTCAACAGTATGCGTTCTAATACAGATACACACACATACATACACACGCAGACAGCTTCCTATACACAAGTCAAATTCTAGAAAATAAACCCATACATAAAGATAATGCTGTGACTAATAATGTGATCATAATATGATTATAACACAAAAAGTCTTTGAGGCAACCCTGCCTAGTCCCAGGATTTGTGAATCTGTAGACATCTGGAAATAACAAACTAAGGTGGCAGATGGGAACAGGTTAGGATTCTAGAGATGCTAACATGTCTTGACTTGATGGCAGAGGAAACCCACAGGCAAACGATCTAACAAAATCCCAGATGGACTCTAGTGCAGTAGGGTGAGGAGGCAGATTGATGGCAGATGAAAATTAACTCCAGAAATGGAGAAATACTGTGTGTTGGCAAAGCATCACATCAACTTTCAGGTGCAGCATTCTGTATTGTTCTTTTAACCTTAGTAGAAAGTCAATTCATAGTAATTCACTTCTCAGGATCATAGCGTAAATGCAAGAGAGTAACTATCACAGAAGGATAACTTTTTCCTTGTAACTTGCATCTGTCAACAGCTGGGCTCTAAACTGACCAAATGTTCTATGGATAAAATAGTCGGGAGGTTTTTTTGGAGTCACTTTGATGGTGTTCTTCACCGTGAAAAACCAATTTTCAAACAGCAAACAGGATGCTTGGCAGAATGCAAAAGGGAGAAGAAGCTGACACTGTGCTGAAGAATTACATTTGATTTCACCGCTTGTGCCTTAGAACCAGAAGTGAAATAATCCCAGAGTGAAAGAACAAATCTTCCACAGAAAGAGCAATATTTAGACCAGACTCCAAGGGCTTTCAGAGAAGCACTGCATTGGATATGGTCATACAATAAGGTTATGTGAGGCGACAAAAATAATTAATATTATCCTTTTTGCAAATAGAAGACCCTGACAAGTACTGTTTCATATTGCTACGAGCCATAGGGTGGGAGGCAGTGCGACTCTGTCTTTTGTTTATATAATTTTACAAAGCTAGAACTAGGTCACCAAGAGGTATTAGTAAGTAAACAAAATATACACAACAAAACTTTTCTTCTCTGTAGGATTTAATTAACTAGTGGCATTTGATGCTACTGAATATTGGAGTGTCAAAAATTGTGGCTGGAGTTAAAACGAAGCTGAATAATTCTAAGATCAACAGGAACAATGAAAATGCAGTAGCTAAGTGAGGAGTGATCAACTTAGAGCCAACAAATGCACAACCAGCCTCAGTGGTCTTCAAAGGTTTGGCTCAGCCATTACGTATTTTCCGTAAACTGGAAATACGATTGAGCTTTGTGGGTTAGAAGCCAGGATGGTCTCAAACACCTTCATTAGCAGCTTGAAGGTATCAGTTTAAGCAGCAGAGAAGTGACAGAGCATGGTACATTTCCATTTCCCTGCTACTCCAAAGATATTCCTAGCTTATTTTTGACAGATTCTTACGAAGATGGTCTTTGTGACTACTAAAAAGTTAACATGAGTTAAAACCATTTAAGACATGAGTTACTCAGAGAAGCTTAGAGTTCAAAGGAATTCTCTGGGGCTTGTTCTGCTTTTCACTGAGTATCAATTTCTGACAAGGTAAAGTTCCTCTTTCTTCCTTTAGAATCATAATTTTGATACATGCATCTATTTTTAATAGCTATGAAAGAATACCATTTGCTTTAGATCACAATTCTGATATTAAGAGAAAACTACCACAAATTTACTTGCAGGTAGAACAATGCTCTCCACCAGATACTCATGACTTAATTCCTCTCCTAAAGGAAAAGTGCACAAGCATTTGGCGCATTTATGGGAATGCACACATCCAGTTCCTGGATCCAAGTCAATACTCTGCTTCTGATTCTAGCTTCCTGCTAATGCACACTGTAGGAAGCAGCAGGTGATGGATCAAGTACTTACTGAGTACTTGTAACCCTACCACCCATGTGGGAGACCTGGATTGAGTTTCCAGTTCCTGGGCCCAGCTTGGTCCAGCCTCAGCAATTGGTGACACTTAGGGAATGAACCAGTAAGTGTGAGATCTCTCTCTCTCTCTCTCTCTCTCTCTCTCTAATCCTTCTCCTCCTGCCCCTCTGTCTCTCTGTCTCAGTGTATGTGGTGAGTTTTCCTTACAAATAAGTAAAAAATAAACAGAATTTTTAAAATACAAATAGAATTTTTTGGATTTGATGATTGTGGATTCTTTAGATGCGTTTTATGTAACCACAAGGGTCCTTATAGAGGGAGAAGTGACAGAGTCAAGAAAGGAGCCATGATGCCAGAGCATAGATAAGACAGAGAAGAAAAAGAGGGACCAGAAGGAGAGGGTGAGGTTTGAAGGAGTGGGGCTACCGATTTAGAAGATTAATGAAACAGTGGTGAGTCTTGGAACCTAGGGAGTCTCCAGAACCCAGAAAAAGCAAGAAACACAAAATGTCCCTTGGAACTTTCAGAAAGAATGCAGCCCTACTAACATGTTGACTTTAGGATTTCTGACCTCCAGAAATTTAAGATAACAAATTTATGTTGTTTGAAATCATGAAATTTGTGGTGATTTTTTTTTTTACAGCAGCCATAGGAAACACATAGGACTCTGGCACTGAAACTGAGGGATTTCTGTACAAAACAACTGAAATGCAAAAAGGTATTTTGGAATTGCACAGAGGTTTAAAGAATCTTGAGAGCAATGATAGAAAATTCTAGATGACTTTAAATAGATTGTTAATAAGAAAGGTGAATACTAATGACTCTTCTAGTGAGGACTTGGATGGTAGTGAGAGATACAATGGAGAAAATCTATTATTTTCTCAGAAGAGATTGACGTGATCATAAAGAGACTGTTGATGAAAGCATGGACCTCAAAGGTACTGTTGGTAAGGATTCAGAAGGAAATGAGGAACGTGCTATTGGAAAAAGGAAAAAACAATATCCTTGTTATAACATGGCAGAGAGTTCAGGTGAAATGTGTCCTTACAAATAAGTGGAAAGCAATATGTACGAGGAATAAATTGCAATATTTAGAAGAATCAATTTCTAAGCAAAGAGTTGAATGGATAGCCTTGCTTCTTCTTGCTACGTATAGTAAAATTTGAGAAAAGAGACGAGTTGAGAAAACTCTTAAGCAAGAGGAATCTTGGATTTGATGATCAGGAAAATCCTTATTCTATCCAGATTCAAAAACATGTGTGCTTTTAGGACTCCCAAACTCCAGAACTGCAAGATAATACAGGTGTGGGGTTTTTAATACTAGTAAATTATGGTTGCTATGTTACATCAGCAAATGGAAAATAATACAGTTCAAAACGGGGCAACTCATGTAAATAAAGAAAAGAGACACTCTGAGATTTAGGGTTCACCTCATGAAGTTCCTTGAGCTAACAAACACTATCACTCATTCCCTTCACTTGGCCATGGGAAGATGAAATATGTCTGTAGTGTACACAGTAGTCGCAGAATTAACCAATGACTCCAACACGTGGTGAGCTGTACACCGCAGTGTATTCTATGTCTACACCACAGTGTATTCTATGTCTACACCGCAGTGTATTCTATGTCACCTGGGAGTGTGCTGCTGTACTCACTCCTGGGTCTGCAGTCAGCTGCAGGTATGCTGGATTTGGCCTGGTCTAAAATGGCCTAAGCTTGGCTGACATGGCTACTTCCCACATGGCTTCTCATCCCCCAGCAGCCTGCTCTGGCTTCTTCTCATGGCAATGGCAAAGTTCTGGGAGAATAAACAGAATCATGCAGGCACCCTTGACACCAAGGCTCTGAACTGACATACCATCACTTCTACTGACCAACACATGTCTCACAGTCAGTCTGCAGTAATTGGGTGGGAAAAGAGACTGCAGATCTTAACGGGAGCAACCACAAAGACTCACTGAAGGCGTGGTTACAATGATGGGTGAAAAGGATCACAGTATAAATCACAGCATTAATCTACAACAAGGCTCATGACAGAAAACAATGATCACGGTTCTTCAAATGGAAGTTGGACCCAGGAACCCATAAAACATCAGTTTTCAAACTGCTTCAACTGATAGCATCAGTTCAGAGTCCAAAAAAGGAGGGAGCAAAGGAGGCAGAAAGGTGGAGAATGAGAAACTGACTCACTGGGGTAATCAAACCATTAATTGAAGAGCAGGAAAAGAAGACTACAAAGGTTGTGTGTTGCCCTCCATGGTGAGTGAGGCACTGACACATTTCTACTGATGGAATGGCTTTTTCTTTGTCATAGATGTAACATCCACAGCACCTGCTTTATACACAGATAATCATCTGACATATCAGTGATCATTACTATGTTTAGTTTGAGTCTATTAAAAACATATTTTTCAAAAAGAATTAACCTACATAATAAACTCTGAAACAGAAATATATTTGAATGTAATTAGCTTGAAAGTCAGCTGAAATTGAACAGGGGTTTGAAATAGGAACCACCATATCACATCTTTAATTTCCTAGAAACAATATCACACAGTCATTTAGTACCATAAAAACCCAGGTGTCATCACAAAATAATTTGTGAAAGAGTAGAAACATTGTTACCCAAAGGAAAAAATGATAATTTGTACCCTCATACCCCCAGCATCATTTCATAAAGAATATTTCAAGATGTGTTGGCTAGATCAACATCAATAGATGAGATGGTTAAAGATGCTTAGGAATCTACTATGGGGTCTGGCATTATGGCTCAATGAGTTAAGACATCACGTGCAACACCAGCATCCCATATGGGTGCAAGTTCAGGTCCCAGCTGTTCCAGTTCCAATCCAACTCCCTGCTAATGTGCCTGGGAAAGCAGCAGTCCCAACTCCAGATAGAATTCCAGGCTTCTGGCTTTGGCCTGGCTCAGCCCCGGCCATTGTAGCCATTTGGGGGAGTGAAACAGTAGATGGAAGATCTCTCTCTCTCTCTCCCTCTCTCCCTCTGTCTCCCTCTCTCCCTCTCTTCCTCTCTCCATGTGTGTGTGTTTCTCTAACTCTACCTTTCAAATTAATAAGTCTTTTTTTAAAGAATCGACCATGAATCAGTAGTTGAGTTCCAACTCAAATAATGATATTAAATTCAACATTATTTGGACAAAAACATTCTTTTTGTAAACTAAACAGAAAGTATTATAGTCCGAAAATAAATACTTACATTTGTTTGCATTTGATAAGAGATAGGCAAGGCACCTGAATGAAAGATTCTATTTTAACTTCATTACAACCCCTAAAATGGGCATTACTGCTCCATTTCAAAATAGTTAAATGATTTTTGTGTGCCTATACCACAAGTAAGTTACAGGTTTGGAATTCTATTTACACAAAAGGAAGCACTTTCCCAACTTGCCTCCTATGTCTGAATAAAAGTGAGAGTGATGGCAGGGGTGAGGAACCTTTTTTTCTTCCAAGGGCCATTGGTATATTTATAACATCATTTGAGGGTCATACAAGAAAAATTAGCCTCTTATAGATTTATTGAATTTTAAGTCCCCCCCTGCATTTGCCTTTGTAGGACCAGACCAAATGATTTTGTGGCTCTCATATGGCCCAAGTATGAAATTGTGAGTGAAACTCAGGAATGTCAGAGGTAAACATGTATGCTTAGCAATAATATCCAGCAGTTTTCTAGTTTCATAGTCTTTGATGGAGTTCACCCAATCTCTATGCATCCCCACCTCTTAGGCAAATGTTAAATTTCTATCTCTTTTCTATTTTGGTTGGATAAAGTCAAGTGACTATATGTGACCACTGAGATGAGAGAGATGACATGTGAGTCAATTACCTGATGAAACAGCTATCAAAAGTCTTCCTTTCTCCGTGGACAATGATCACAAATGGTATGCATGGCAGATGCACCATCAGCCTGGGTTCCTGAATGACTAATACTAGAGCAATGGGAGTGCCCCTGCCTGGCCATAATGGACAAGAACTGTTGGCCAGAAATAAACGTGTTGAATCAAGCTGCTGAGATTTGGGGATTGTTGATTACAGAGCCACAATATATCACATCCTTACTGATCTGTATGACGCTCATATCTTTTCAAGGGAAGACCCTTTGTAGCTTGTACCAAATCCATGTTACTTGAACTATGACGAGTAACCAATGAAACTCAACATTACAACAAAACAGCAACTTAAACAGGCATGTCCACCTTAAGACAGAATTGAGCTACACATGAATAACATAAGAAGCTATATCCAGATAACTAAAATTAGTGGACATATTTCTCATTTTAAAAGTGATGATTTTTCAGTTACTATTAATTTTTAAATTCCTAATTTATCATAGACAAACATGATCTTGCCACGTGAGTTCATTGATCTATGACTCAACACATTAATTCAACGACATTCAGCATGTTTAATGAGATGTGCTTGGATGCTGTAATGTGACACAACCTACTCTAAATTTCTGTACCTATTTTTTGCAGACTGGTAATCAATGATTGTGTTCACGGACCAGGTCAAGAAACCACACTTTAAATAGCACTACTGAACACACATGAAAAAATTTCCTTAGTTTGTCTTTAAAGTGAACATTGCATTTGTACAATGAGAATCTCAGGGTTTTCCGTAATTATTCAAAAAAAGAAATATAAGAAACTGCATGAATACTGTGAAGCGAGAACAACATACACACCCTGGAGAGCATTAGTCACTTTGGTGACAAAATGAGCAATTTGGAAGCTGCAGATCATAAATATTTCCTCTAGCCATACTTACTAAGCATTTTACTAACTTCTAATGGGAAAGAATTAATAGTTAATGTCAAAAACAACTTGCATATTGTTTGTAGTTCATTGCATAGAAATCATTATCTTGGAGACAAACTATTCATAGGTTTTACTCACTAGGGTAGGTCTGCTATTCTTAGATAATCTGTTATGGTCTTAAAAAATCAATTGCAGTTATAGGTGTGCTGAATACATTCCATAGATAAACCTGAACAATGGACCCAAGATAGACAATTGTCATAATGGTTCTTTTGCCCAGTCTGAGCAAAGTAAAAACAACCTATTTGGGAAAGTGCTTTAGCATAATGTATTCCTGCCTGAGCCTACTATACATTAAGGTCTTTATTTTAAAACTGATGTGTATCTACAGACCCAGACACACAAGACACATATTATATCTATCTCTATGTATGCATAGCAGTTTCTCAACTGTGGCATGATTGACATTTCAGCCCAGGCATCCTTTGTTAGGGATGAACTATAGATTGCAATGTATCTGTAAGCATCTCTAGACTCTGCTTTCTAGATGGCAATATCATGGCACCAGTTGTGACAGTCAATATTAGCATCTCTGTCTAGACATCACACACACGCACACACACACACACAAGCGGCCTAAAAAAGCACATGGAACGTAGAATTAAAACAATGACATAGGGGCAGGCTGTGGCTTAGCAGTCGAGATGCTGCTTCAGACACCTGCCTCCCATAGCAGAGTGCCTGGGCTCGAGCTTCCTCTCTGCTCCCAGTTCTAGCTTCCCTCTCGTACCTACTCTGGGAGGCAGCAGGTGATAGCTCAAGCGCTTGGGTCTCTGCCACCCATTTGGAAGACCTAGATTGAGTTCCTGGCTCCCTACTTTGGCCTGGCCCAATTTTTGCTATTGTGGGCAGGTAAGATCAGCTCTCTCTCTCTCTCTCTCTCTCTCTCTGTCTCCCACCTCCCTTTCTCCCTGTATGTCTACCTCTCTCTTCTCTCAAATAAAAATAAATAAATAAAAAATAAATGTACATTTACCATTGACTTTTTAATGTTCACATATGTGTGTTTAAATGAACATTAATTTCTTGAGAAAACTTCCACAGGTTCTTTATGTTCCTTTAAAAATCCAACAATTACATTCTGTTAATGAAAACAGGGTAGAAAAAGATATTTTAAGTCTCATTTTGTTAATATTTTAAGCAAGTATAAAAGTACTTCAAAACATTCACAGAAAAAGGGAATTAAAATTTACTTTGGTGCACACAAAAAATTAAAAATCATGCATAGTTTTTTCATAATATGCATTTCCCATGGACTTTTGAAGATCCCATTCTATCATGTATTTCAATTTCTCTTGCTTGAAAATAAACTTTATCTTTTAGTTCCATTTTCCATGAACTTTTTGAAGCACCCTCACCTTTTAAAGGTACTGAAATCATGTTTCAAACCTCCCCCCGAGAGGGAAATAGGACCAGTGGGACGTGTGGGCGGGGCCTCTGCATTCTAACACGTGGGGAGACATTCTTCAACTCTCCTGCCCGCACAGGAGCTGCTGCGCCTGTCACCAGAGCCAGCTGCAGTGACCTGCAGAGCTCTCTCGGAATGTGGAATGTTCTGGGATGCACTGGAATCAGTATGTGGCAGGGCAGAGGCAGCTTTGTTTGTGGGCAGGCAGGCTACTCATATTTCTGTTACTTTATCCTTAAGGAAGTTGCCATGGAGACCGGCATGGACATGGCAGTCAGCCAGAGTTTTAAGTTGAAAGAGGCACACACACTCACACACACTCAAGCTCTTATACATACTCCCCAAATAAACACATTCTTGTGTGTGCATAATCAACTTCTTAAAAACACACTTAGCGTCATTGCCTATTTGGGTAAATGGTTAAACTATTGTTTCTTTTCTAACTTTTCTAAAGGAACAACACCAGATAAAGAGCAGTTAATGAAGTAGGAAAATAGCACCTATTAAAAGTAATCCATCACAGCTCGTGAACACTCAGGCATCTGATGGCAAAATGTGTTTGTTGAGAAAAAAAAGAGTCATGAGAAAGAAAAGGGATAGAAAAATTCAATGAAGATTTTTGATGGAGAAAAACATGATTTGGTCATATTAAACATTATGGAAAAGTGGTAGACATTTTATTTGCACACACAAAATGTAAAACTAGCAAAGCTTTGCAGATTTGTTTCTAAATTTCATAAGGGTAACTTAATTGGGAAGGCTTTTTTTTTTTTTTTGGTATTCTGAAAAGCCCCCAGATTTTAACAAATAATAAATGTTTAGAGCACTTTCTACTATAACTTCTAAACTGAATGTATTTGGGAGCAGGAGTTATGCATAGTGGTTGGGACATTGCTAAGTGCCACCCCATTTCCAAATTGCACTGCCTCGGTTTGAGTTGTGGCTCCATTCCTGATTCTAACTTCCCGATAAAGTGAGAGGTAGCAGGTGATGGCTCAAATATTCAAGATATTTTATCCAAAGTAATAAAAAATCTGAAAGTATATCTAAGTTAGTGAAAGGGAAATTCAAAAAGTCATAAATCCTAGAGAATTCCCCCAAATAGCATCAGAAATATGTATGCTATTAGCATACACATCACTTAGTATTTAGTTAGAAAAGAAGTCTCTGTCCACAGCATACACTTAACAAAATGAAAGCTTTCTGTGTGCTTTTATCCAGCACAGACGATACACAGGAACGTATCTCTCTGTAATTCCAATTATTAAAGGGAAGACTGTGCAAACAATCATCACGCAGAGAGATAAGATGGAAGCAAAATTTTGCAAAATGAAACATTTCTTGTTACTGTGAAAGTATAACTGACTTTTCAAAGATTTGCTTCCTCCATTACCTTCGTCTGTAACATTATAACCAACTAATTCAATCAGACAAGGTTAACTGCTGTGAACTTTATAGTCTCTTTTTTTTTTCTCTTCCCTAAGGATAAATGGCCTTGGATATATCAATAAGTGGGCTCCTGTTTGCCCCTGACATGTTGACATACCTCAGTTCACTCAAGGTTTAGGATGAGGGTTCATTTTTGAGGTTTAGGAACACTGTAGTCTCACATCACCATTACTACACATAGTCCAAACCCTAGGGTTGTATAGGTCTGATGACTGTGCATAGATTTAACATAGCCCTTTTATCAGTACAAATTTCAACCTGCTGAGATTGAAAGGCAACTACATGGTTATTGGAGTTGATATGCACTATGTTAATACTATTCCAATCAGCTTGCTGTCAATTTGACAGTTACACAGGAATCAAATCATGTTGATTTGATAGTTTCTTCCCATTGCCTAGTGAATGACACAACAAAAGGTGTGACTTTCTAGACAGAAGGAATTTATCCAAATTGCAACTTTTAATAACTCTCAGTGACTTGATCAGCCCTTGTCCTGACTGTTGATGTAGAATTTAATACTTTATCCCTTTAAGTATTTTTTTTTGTTCTAGTTAATACTATTGGTTGAACCCTGTAATTAACACACATTTATTCTTAGGTGTTTAAGTTTTAACTGAAAAGTGATCCCTGTTAAATATAAGAGTGGGAATAAGAGACAGAGGAGATGTACAATTTGGGACATGCTCAATCGGACTTGCACCAAATGGTGGAGTTAGAAATGTGCCAGGGGATTCCAATACAATCCCATCAAGATTGCATGTACCAATGCCATCTCACTAGTCCAAGTGATCAATTTCAGTTCACAATTGATCACACTGATAGGTCTAAGAGTCAAAGGGATCACACAAACAAGACTAATGTCTGCAAATACTAACTGATAGAATCAAAAAGGGAGAGAATGATCCAATATGGGAAGTGGGATACACAGCAGATTCAGAATGGCAGATGTCCTAAACAGCACTCTGGCCTCGGAATCAGCCCTTAAGGCATTCAGATCTGGCTGAAGAGTCCATGAGAGTATTTTAGGCATGGAAAGCCAAGATACTCTGGCAAAAAAGAAAAAAAAAAAAAAAGAGGTCCTAAATGAAAGATCTCTGCAAGTGAGATCCCAGTAGAAAGAATGGGGCCATCAAAGAAGGAGGTACCTTTCTCTGAAGGGAGGAGAAAACTTCCACTTTGACTATGACCTTGTCTAAATAAGATCAAAGTCAGTGAACTCAAGAGGCTTCCATAGCCTTGGCAACTCATGACTAGAGCCTAGGGAGATTTCTGACACCATAAACAAGAATGTCAAATTATTAAGTCAACAACAGGAGTCACTGTGTATTTACTCCTCATGTGGGATCTCTGTCCTTAATGTGTTGTCCAATGTGAATTAATGCTATAACTAGTACTCAAATAGTATTTTACACTTTATGTTCTGTGTGGGTGCAAACTGATGAAATCTTTACTTAATATATACTAAATTGATCTTCTATATATAAAGATAATTGAAAATGAATCTTGATGAGAATGGAATGGGAGAGGGAGCAGGAGATGGAAGGGGTGTGGGTGGGAGGGAAGTTATAGGGAGGAAAAAGTCATTGTAATCCATAAACTGTACTTTGGAAAATTATATTTACTAAATAAAAGTTTAAAAAAAACTCTCAAAAATATACTGTATATTTTCTCCTACCACAGAAAACGGCAATTAACAACATGAAATTTCACCATTGTGTTAATGGCAACCCACTACACTGAGAGAAAACTAAATTAAATCAATTTTATTTTTAAGACAAAGACATGCCTTGCCATAAAGGGAAGCTGAATTTTTATTGTACAGTACAGAATAAAACGTAAGCCTCCATTCTATGACAATTCTGATTGTGCTCAACTATATTATACCTATATGCTCATGAATATTCACCTAATATTCACACAGCGATCTTGAAGACGTCTTGGTAAACCTGTCTGAGAGCTCAATGTAAAAACCACCACCACCTCCTACGTCTCTAACCTTTTGGCCTTGGTTTTCAGCAGGATTGAAAGTGAGAGCTCAATGCAGCCTATGCCTTTCAACTTTTTACAAAATGAAATGAGCACTGTGCCTGTGAGTCTCCACTGCCACATTAGGCATCAACATTCTTTCAATTAAAAGATTGGCAAGAAAAAAGCTTGTGGGGTTAGTTAACGTGAAAGGTATGTTGGGGAGAAAACACAGAAAGGCCAAGAACATAAGTTTTCTTTTAGAGCTGCAATTACAGGGAGGATGATATTCCTCCAACGAGATAAGAAAAAAAGAAAATAGGTAGGCATTTTATCATAACTTTGTGGCTTATGTAAATAAACACAGTTCCTTCTAGAGAGACTACTAAAAGTGCAGTCATTTCCAACATCCATCACCTTGATAAACTTGAAGGTCATCAGGATCAGCATTTTGGTTTGTGTTTGTTCCACTCACCCTCCTATATGCTCCATTTTTAAACATTTGCCCAGGTTCATGGGACAACCACTTCTACTGCCCACCTCCAACCCTCCTCTTGCAAGTGGATTAGAGTTTCACTGGGCCACATACTGCTATATTTGTCTTTCTGATAAAATTGCTCCATCCTCCATTTCATTCCTCAAGGTCTTGCCCTCCATTACCCATGTCACTGTCTAGTTGTGTGATACTCGAATCTAAATACGGCTAGAGGCTGAGAGTGAAATGACCGGCCTGGTGTTCAGGGCCAACATGGCTATTAGGCACAGTAGGCACAATGCACTGGGCCCATTTACTTTCAAGGACCAATAAAAATGCGTCTATACTTTTAATTAGAAGGAGAAAAATGAACTCAGGGGTCACAAAAACAGCATTACATAATATTTGTATGTTTATAATAACTGAGTGCTAAAATACTACTTTGCATTTGTTATGTTGTATCTATTGTCTTTATTTTATTTCTTAAGCTTTAACTGATGTAAAAATTGCACATATTTGTGTGGTACCATATGAGGTCTCAATATATGTGTACATTGTATAATCTTCAGAGTATAAATAGCTGTTTCCTATAGCATGTATCACTTCTTAATGGTGAAGAAACATTCAAAATCCTTCCTTCTATCTGTTTTCATTGTTTTAGAAAAACATCAAATATATTGCAGTTACCTATAGTCACCCTACTGCACAACAAAGCAGCAGAACTTACTACTTCCCTCTAACCATAACTTGCTACTCACTAATAAACCTCTCCTCTGCCCTCCTCACTCCTCCTCTCCACAGCCACTGGCAACCACCATTCTGTTTTCCACTTCTATACATAATTCTAAAATAAATTTATTATTATTTTTCATGGAAAAAGGATCCGTGAATACAAAAGTAGCTATAGTCCACAAAAGTCATAATGCAGAACTTTTGCTTTTTTTTTTTTTTTTTACAGAGAGAGTGTTATAGGCAGTGAGAGAGAGAGAGAAAGGTCTTCCTTCTGTTGGTTCACTCCCCTAATGGCTGCCACGGCCGGTGCTGCACAGATCCGAAGCCAGGAGCCAGGTGCTTCCTCCCGGTCTCCCATGTGGGTGCAGAGACCCAAGCACTTGGGCCATCCTCCACCGCCTTCCTGGGCTATAGCAGAGAGCTGGACTGGAAGAGGAGCAACCGGGACAGAATCCAGCGCCCGGACCGGGACTAGAACCCGGGGTACTGGTGCCGCGGGCAGAGGATTAGCCAAGTGAGCCACGGCGCCAGCCCTGAACTATTGCTTTCTAAAGATTTATTCCCTGGATTGATTACCTATGCCTATTTATTCTTCCCTCCATTTTTTGGGAAAACTTTCCTGTCATGTGAACTTCTTCCAGAAAGGGAAAATAATCATGAAGCAAAAAGATCTTAAGAGATGCATTGTAATAAAAATCAGCAAATAATCAAATTGACAACTCTTAATCCTCATAGTGTCTGTGTGATGATTGTCAGGTCTAGGAAAATCCCTGAGTTATGATGGCAATCATGACAGTGATAAGTCACATTTGCTATCCTATGCATTTTCATAATCTTTATTTCATACACAATGAGAATATGTATCTTTTTTGCTGCCTCCAAAAATAGTGAGTAGTATAACTTCTTAGCCCCTATAACCAATTCCTTATTCTTATTAGCTCCAAGGTAATTAGTTTATATTCTACTATTATTTTTAGATGGTGAGTAATGAGGCTGCACAAGAATGATCTCATGTTTAAAGATTTTGGGAATCACATTATATAACAGTGCTAAAAAATAGTTTGAAATTCAGCTCTTCAATCTTTTCTGTTATGTGACAAATGATATACAACCCTGAAATACAAAGCAAAATAGTAATAACAAGACAAAAGGACAATCAGGGACACAGGCAAAATGAATATACACTTCCACCAAGCCTAATGCACACGAATCAGAACCCAACCCTTGCAAGCTACAGAAATCCAGCTTGACCTATGGAAAAGAAGAGTTGTTTGACCCACAGGTTCTAAAGAGGGGCTCATAACCAAACCCAAAAGGGAAGACACACAATTGACTGTGAAGATGACTGGAATCAGGGCGTCCAATTGGCTTTGAGAACACTGACATGACCTCAGAGGCATTACTTGTTTATTTTCTCTGATTTTTTTCTGTTTGAGAGGAGCCCAAAGAGGGAGTTGAAATGGGATCTTAAGTCAGGCTTTTAATCACCCTGATACCCAGATTAGTGATCACAGTGCATATGGTGTGAATTTAGGGAATCAATCACGTGAAAATTGGACTTTCCAAAAAATGCATATCCTGCTAATTGTCTCACCCAAAATAAATTTATAATTGAAATATCCAACAGAGCATCAGGTGTCATGAAGTGAGGCAAAGGTATGTGATGTTCCCTCTTTGCAATGCAGCATTTGGTGCTATATTTATGTATTCACCTCTCGATATTTGCCAAAAGCAAATGATCTTGGAAAACAGTTACCACAAGTTTGAAAATTTTTAGGGGACTCACATTTGAACATGAATTCAGGAATATAAAACCACTTTTATATGAATAGGAAATTAATGCATTTCATCCCCAAAGTTATTATTTGGGCATACTGGTTATTTAGAACTTGTCCTTTCCTTAGCTCCTGGATCTAGGTCCATCTTTGATGAGAGTACAAAACACTGTGGTGTAATGAGCTAAGCCTCTGCCTGTGGCACTGGAATCCTATATGGGTGCTGGTTCTAGTCTCTGCAGTTCCTCTTCTGATCCAGCTCTCAGCTATGGCCTGGGAAAGCAGTAGAGGATGGCCCAGGTCCTTGTATACCTACACCAGTGTGGGAGACCCAGAAGAAGCTCTTGGCTCTTGGCTTCAGGTTGGTCCTGCCTGGATGCTGCAGCCATTTGGAGAGTGAACCAGCAGGTGGAAGACCTTTCTGTCTCTCCCTCTCCCTGTCTGTAACTTTATTCTCCAATAAATAAATAAAATATTTTTTAAAAAGATTTTATTTATTTATTTGACAGGTAGCGTTACAGACAGTGAGAGAGAGAGAGAGAGAGAGAGAGAGAGAGAGAGAGAGAAAGTTGAGAGAAAGGTCTTTCTTCCGTTGGTTCATTCTCCAAATGGCCGCAATGGCTGGAGCTGTGCCGATCCGAAGCCAGGAGCCAGGTGCTTCTTCCTGGTCTCCCAATGCGGGTGCAGGAGCCTAAGCACTTGGGCCATCTTCTACTGCTATTCCAGGCCACAGCAGAGAGCTGAACTGGAAGAGGAGCAACCGGGACTAGAACCGGCGCCCATATGGGATGCTGGTGCCACAGGCAGAGGATTAACCTAGTGTGCCACGGCGCAGGCCCCAGTAAATAAAATCTTTAAAAAAAGAAATGAATTGCTCCATCAATGCACAAATAAATATTATTGTCTGGGTAGAAAAAAGCATTTACTATGGACTTGATTTTATTTTTATATATTTTGTGTAGCAATAAAGTTATGTCAACCATATGGATTGATTTAATTTAAAGGTATTTTAAAAGTTGTGTTTATCTTCAAAGTAAGTTATCATTTATAAAATAGTTGATTAATAATATCAATGTTTAAAAGTACAACTCTTGCATCCTGTTAACATACCCTAGTGTAAGATTCTTGCAAATCTCCATTACATTGTAAGTAGATCCCACATTATATGAATATTTCATTAGATATTTGCAATAGAAAAGTCCCCTCACAGAGCATAACACCTCCTCAGTTGTCACACACACAAGTCTCAGGGTCCTGTCCTGTTTGTTCATTTAGTTGAGTGCTCATTTGGTTTTATTTTTATAGTGAAATAAAAGCATTCCAATATAAGACATCTTACTAAGTAATATGGGAAGAAAGTGTTTCTCATGGGGGAGTAGCAGGAACTCAAAGAATGAGACTGATAGAGACGATTCCAGTAAAGGTTGAACACAAAGTTTAGTTTCAACATTGACATCTTTAATACTATTTGCCAATGCCACTTTTTTATTCCTCACAGTGGCCTCCATAGCCAATCTCTTATCAAACTGAAGTAACTTTTTAAAGACTGGAAATTTATTTTTTAAAAACTCAGTTTCCCATGATAGCAAGGACATAATAGAGTTTATACAAGTAATGATTCTGCTTGATGTTCATTTACTGAGCATATCCACGACTAAATTTTTTTTTCTTAAATTGATACATTTGGGCAAGAAAGCTAGCCTTTTTCTTTTTCTTTGGCAATGGTAAGAACAGCTAAAGGTTAATGGCTGTAAAGATAGAATCATTTTAAAATCTGTGGGTCCCTACAAAGCTCTGGGAACTCATCCTGGATGCTAGTTCTCCCTCACTTTGATGGATGGATCCAGGATGAGTTATGCCTTCAGAGGTGGCCTACAAGCAGGAAAATTCTGAGCAAACAAGAACATCACAGTCATCAGAGCCACAAACCAATGCAAGAGTCAAACAGAAGGAGAACAGGAACGGGAGGTCTTTGCTTGGGGCCAGATCTTACCACAGAGCAGATAATGTTCAGCTCAAGAAAAACTGTCTTATTAATATATTTATTAACACAATAAATGAGTAGCATGAGATTATGGAATAAAGAATGGGCTACTGGTCAGAAATTGCTCAAGTGCCTCTGAACGTCGACCCTGCTAGAGGAAGAGACCTGGTGGAACCAGGCTACATGTTTGAGTGCCAGTGGCTCCTTCACACTTCTGAAGTGCTTAGGGCCCAAGGTTAACGCCAAAGAAGATGCTGCAGCAGCATTCAGAGCTCCTGTTAGAGATGTGAAGTCAAAGGATCATCAGAGTAATGAATGTTTGAAAAGGTGCCCAATCTCACGAGTTTATAAACACAGCAATTACCTTGCTACAGTTAAAAAGACCAACCACACAAAATATGTCAAGATAACTGAAGAAATGGAACCCTTGCACACTGCCAGTGCAAAATCAACTTGAAATGTCTTTCTCAATATTCTGTGTGGCTGAATATGTGCATCCATATAACCAAGCAACTGCAGTCTTAGATGTTTAACTAACAGAGCTGTAACACACACGTGCATCAAAAGACTTGACGAATGTCCAGAACAGCATTAGTTGTAACAGCTAAAAACCAGGAAAAGATCAACCCCTCAAAAGAAACAAATGTTTAGTATATAAGTATACCATAGAGCATATTACAGTAAGGAAAATGAATAAACTGAATACTTATAGTAATATCTACATGAACCTCATGATGGAAAAAAATGGAACAAGTGCCAGATATAAAGGAGTGTGTTCTCTGTGATGGTTACATAATGATCCATGTTGTTAGAAGTTAGGATACTGCTATCATGCAAGTGGTTCATAAAAGGTGGTGTAAGGAGGACAGGGAGGCTTCTGGTATCCACAGTGTTCTTGCTCTTGACCCAGGCTGCGACTTCATTTGGGTGTGTATGTGCTGTGAAAATACATCAAGATGCATACTAATCATGTGCACAGCTTAGTGAATTTAAGTTGATCTTCAGTACGTAGAACTACTTTCTTAGTACTGTCCACATAGGTCATAGGCAGATGGAGGTGAGTGGACAGTGAAAACGGGAGATGGCAGCAGGTAAATATGAATTAAAGGGATCTAGGCAATCAGGCCAAGGTGCTGTCTGGTCCAGTTCTGGAAATGTTGGCCAAGAGCATACCCCTCTCTAAAGGATGGAAAGCCCTTTCTTTCTTTTCAACTTTGCTATTTCTTTCACTCTCTCTGCACTCTTGGGCTAGCAACTTGAACCCTATAAAAGCTGATTTTTCCTCCTACTAGAATAATGAAATGAAAGCAGAAAGATGTCGGATAAACGCCTGCAACAATGGTATACACATGTTCCTTGGTGACTTCCTTCCCTTTTCCAGTCAGCTCAATTGAGAAACCATTTGAAAATGTAAAAATAAACAAATACACAAATAACATATCACTTTATCCATGTATTACCATCCTTGGATATCCTTTTCATGTCTTAGCGTGTGAACAGGGAGACCCCAGCTATGTCCACAGCATGGCATGGGTGTGGCTTCAATTTCATAAACTGGACTGAGGAGGAGGACAGCCAACATTCCACACACAGTGTCCAGACACAGATGGGAAAATAAAGAATGGTGTCTCCATATGGGGAAGGTAGAACTGGAATCAGAGAGAGAATGTCAGGTGCCAGCAATGACAAACAGGAAATAATTTAAATTCCTTTTCCATATCACACTCTTCTTAACCATCATCTGAAAGATTTTCTCTCTGCATATGAAAAAAAGATCAAATGTTTATTTTGAAAAGAAAAAAAGTTAAAAGAAAAAGTTTATAATGCTAATGTCATTTTGGAAAAGCATATAATCAGGGCCTCTCTCTCTCTCTCTCTGTCTCTCTCTCTCTCCCTATTACTCTGCATTTCAAGTAAATAAATACATATATAGATATATAGATAGATAAATAAATAAATGATTTTTAAAAACACATAGTCAAACAATACAATCTATGGCTTTAAAATAGGTCTATTTAGAAACTGTTTACTGTGACACATGGCACGATATCCTTGGCTGTCTTCATTCTTCACTTGTTCACATACAGTACAAGTTCTTGCAGAAAGAAAATGCTGAAGCATAGCACTCAGATATGCAGGGAGGTGGCCAGCTAGAATCACAGTGGTGAGATTTTCTTTGGAAGAGAATGAGCTGAGTGCCTGCTCATTTCAGTAGAGCCAGTGCCCTGCCAAACCTCCTCTATGCAAGAGGACTGTAAAAGAATAAAAAACCAAAAAACCACAGTTCAATACTCTGATAATCATTCTAACACAAAAAGAAAGGGCAACAGAGGGAAGTACTCAACTCTTGAAAAATTAGAAGAAAGCTGACATAGCCCCTAGATTCAAAATCTAGTGCCTGTCAAAGGAGCTCCATTCATGTGACAAAGTGGTCCCAGAACCCAGAAGAGCACAAATTAAAGTGAACATAATAAGAGCTTCCCAAACACAGCACTGCAGGCACAAGGAAAATGCATCTAGATTTGAAGACATCAGCTAGATCACTTGGGATGTGGAAGAGTGATAGTAGATTATGACACCTGCCTCTGAATTTTCACCATAGACTGATGATGGGGCAGAGTTCTAGCAAATGCGTCTGTAGGATGGAGCTACAGAATGCCACATCTTTCTCTTGCACCATTCCAACTACACAGGATTCTGATTGATTGCTTTCTGGTTCCTTCCTCTCATTGTTCAAGAAGCAAGTCAATATTTTCCATGGCTGATTAGCTGTTTTTTCCCCTCAAATTCTTCTTTCTTGGGCTTGACTTTATGTCATAATTGTGTGTTGCTACTTATGGGCCAGATATACTATACCTTTACCTTTCTGTACACTCACTAATTGAGTGATTCAATTGGAAAATGTGACCAAACTTGTCTGGCCCAATTTGTTCTTTATAAAACAAGTTGATCGATGATAAAGTTCTGTTACTCCCTTGATACATAAAGATATTTCATACTAGCTTTTTTGTCCCACTATTTTAATAGAATTCGAAGCTAGATTTAGTGTTGGTAATTGCAAGACCATCAGCGTAGATTTTTGTTTTTGTTGATGTTTGTTTTCTTATTACCTTGTGTAACAAGAAAGGGAAAATCTGTTGTAAAACCTTTTTAGATAGAGATTCATTAATGAAAGATGGCCACTTAATTTTCAATTAGTAAAACATACACAAATTGAATGACAAACAAGAAGTCACAAATACCCAAGTTCTAAATGGAACTTGCCTTCTGTTTGCCTCCTCTCATGCCTCTCTTCTCTCCCTCCATCTCTCTCTCTCCAATACATTCAACGAGTTATTCATATCACTGTGGTGAGATTCCAGAGGTCAGAGCCAGAGAAAACATAATCCATAGAAAAATGTCCCCACATTTTGTTTTCTATTCCTAAGCATATGTTTGTGTTGTGTTCCAGCATATAATGGAAAAATACAAAATCTGAAGCCAGAGAAGCTAACCTAAGTAGGTTATGAAAAAGTTTACTTAACATGTCCTCTGATAATATGAAGAGTTAATGAAGTGACTGCCTGGAATAGAGAGCTCTTAGAGTCACACTGCCCGAGTCCCAAGTCAGTCACAACCACGTGTTAATCAGTGTGACCTTGGGAACTTATTGCAGTTAGTTGCATCTTCTGGAAAATGGGGAAAGTAACCATGCCTACTTTATGGGGTCATGAAAATTGACTGAATCCTATTATATAAAGTACAGAGCCTCCAAAAAAGGAAGAGCTCAACCCATGCTATTATCATTAAGATGCTCATAAAAACAATCCATAAAATGAAAAGCGCTATCAAAATTTTAGTATTTTAAAATTACTTTATGGGAGGCATGGAACAACCAAAGAGTGGATCTATAAAGAGATAAAGGATCTGATCTTGTCCCAGACTTACAAGTAAGAGATAAACTGATAATGAGAAGGGATAGGTTCATGGGAAAGTAAATCTCAAGATCCATGTACAGATCCCGACAAAAACCATGCCACAGGAGATAAGACGAGAGTGACATAGAAATACACTCAGTAATGTCCAAGGCCTGTAGACTGTCTTATATTAAAGGAACAATATTATATTAAGTATAGAGAGTAGGTTTCAGGAAGTAGAATAAATCAGACACTAAGGGGCATAACATAAAGCATTACATTTTTTAAATCAACATTTGCTCTGAAGTTCATGGACTCTGGAAGTGAGGAAGGATGAATTCAGCACAGAGTGCAAGAACAGTGAACCGGACGCAGAAAATGGACAGCAGACGAGTTACAAGAATCCCAGGAGCAAGGGGGCAGTTATGGATTATCCCTTGCAAATATAATTGAAGTTAACATGTATGTTTATGTGTGTGCATTTGCACATGCATCTGTTTATGAACATATTAATATCCTCATGCATGCTTTGTGCACCAAAATGTCTCCCACCAGAGAAAATAAAATGGATAAGTAATAGCCTGATGTTTGCATGACTAGGAAGAGATGCTGTCAACTGACTTAAAGTGTACAGTTAAGTCACATTTCCATAACATAAATCCCAGTGCATGGGAAAATACAAAAAAAAAAAAAAAGAAAAGAAAAAATGATCAAAGGAAGGCATACTTTTCAGCTATTGTGATCACACATACTTATTTTAAAAGATTTGTGTATTTATTTATTTGAAAGGCATTTATAGAAGGAGAGGGAGGGATAGAGAAGAGAAAGAGAGAAAGAGAGAGAGAGAGAATCTTTTATAACCTGGTTCCATCCCCAAATGGCAGCAATGACTAGGGCTGATAGACTGAAGGCAGGAAACTGGACCTCTACCCAAGTCTCCCAAGTGGGTGACAGGGATCCAAGTACATGGGCCATCTTCCACTGCTTTCCCAGATGCATTAGCAGGGAGTTGGATTGGAAGTGGAGCAGCCAGGACTTGAACCAGAGCTCAACTGGGATGCCAGTGTTGTAAGTGGTGGCTTAATCAGCTGTGCCACATGCCAGTCCCTTATCATAAATATATTTTTAATAAGAATATCTAATATTTACCAAGAATCAAATAGGTATTAGGCACTACTATAGTTAATCTATTAATTTATTTAAATTAAAAATTAGATTTCAGAGCCATATCCTTTTATCATCCTACTTTGCAGGGATGGAAATGGAGAAAAAAGAGAACGATGAAGCCAAGTAAGTAACAAAGCTGAATTACGCAGTGGGGCTCCAGAGTCCAAAGGACTTCTACGCTCCTCACCTAGAGTATGTGTAACAAATACCAGCTCATCTTGGGAGTTGTAAAAGTATAGAATTTTTTGCATCACTTCCTGAAATGTTGATGGAGTAAGTCTAGGGTAGCTCCTAACAATTCACATTTCTAAGAAGTTCTCTGGTACGCTGCTTCTGCAGTTTATGGATCAAGATTTGCATAGCATCATCCTATGTAATATTATTTCAATTGTTCTGTAAGAGCAAATAAATTGTCATAATATGAAAATGTGATCTCTCCTTTCCAATATGTTAAGCAAACTTCATCTCCAGGCAATATTTGAAAGCATGGATATGAATACTATAAATTGATTTTATTTAGTATAAGCTTGTTCTTTGAGTATGATGATACAGTCTGCACATCAATATATAGGACTTAATCTGTGTTTGGAATTTTTTTTTCTTTCCAAATTGTTACAGTATTTCCTTTCTATTACTTTTATGTATTGGATAATAAAATATAGGCTTAGTATACTATCAAGAGCTCATCATTACTGTAGAGAACTTCCTAATTGAAATTATAGGGAGACAATACTCTTGGAAATGTCTCAGAGAGCGTCTTTAGATACTTCATTATAACTACCAGACTCCAACATGGTATACCCCAAAACTGACAAAAATCAGAACCATCTTTGGTGTCAGCAGAGAGAGGAGGAAAAGAATTACAATGAACCTGGTAGGAAAAAACCCGCTGAAATCGGACAAAGTGGACTCCTCTTGGGGAGAAGAACTGGAATTTGTTTCCCTATTTTTCTCACCACATGCAACACAAACCACAGTGTTATGTTTGCGACAAACACAGTGAGACTCTGAAAAATGAAAAAGGACAACTGGACAGGGCCTCAGAACCTAAGGAAGAGCACCAGGGAAGTTCCTCTGCTTTACTTTCTGCTTGTTATATCTCAGACGTAAGACTAAAAAAAAAAAAAAAAAAAAAAAAAAAAAACTGGGTAACTCAAAAACACTAACGGGCACAGACAGGAGAGGTCACCTCTCTCAAAGCCTACTTCCTCTATTCAAAGAGCCAGAAAAGGACACCAGACATGACAAAAATGTTTAGATGCTGACTGCTCTCCATTCCACAAAACAGAAAGCACAATGGATCCTGGCCAACCACATCAACAACAGTTGAATTGGGCATGTAGACATCCACTCCTGCCAGGCTACAAGGAGACAGACACCTTCCCTCGGCTGATGTCAGGGAAAGCTGACCTGGGGTGTCAGAGGAGATAATGTAGGAATCGTGGGCTTTGACTTCATCACCAGAAGCAAAGTGCCCTGCGGGGAGTCCCAGGGGAATCACGGCTTTCCCCACCACTCAGGGGTGACGAGGCTATCCTGCTCACACTGTGGAGCCCACACAGGAAGCCACAGTGAGATAGCCTCATCGCCCTCAGTCAAGATGGCACAAGGAGAAACCTCCAGATAGCTGGAACGTTCATCCTCAGCACCAACCAGGAGTCCCTTCTGACTCCGAGTTTAATTCTCCTGAATTTCCAGCCTCACCCAGAAGAAACAAGGCAACACATGACTTCCCTTGTTGGAGACTGTCAGAGGAAACCAGCAGAAACAAAAGGTATAAGTAAGACCCAGGGTCTCATCATGAACTACACAAAAAGTCCAGGGTTTCAACAGAAAATCACATTGCATCGAGAGCAAGAGGAGCTGAGGTTTGAAAACAACACTCTGCTCCCCTGCATGGTCTTTGATGTGACAGCATGGCCTACAGAATGACAGCATGGCCTGTAGCATGACGGCCACTCCTGATCCACCTGACAGCCCTGGCTGACCCACGTGTCAGCTCCAGCTGCTCCATGTAACAACTCTGGTTAGCCCAGGTGGAAGCTCTGACTTGTAGCAGGCATGGCTGCCCTAATAACAGCCCCATCTGCACCCCCATGTCCCCTTCCATGCACCACCCAAATGCCCCTCCCCCTTCCATGTAACAGAAACTGCAAATTCCCCAATGTCACAAACGTAGAACTAGTGGCAGCTAGAAATATCCAACATGGCTTCAGGTCACATCCTCCCTAAGACCTGAAGGCTATTATAATGTTATTACAATAAAAATACCACGGGCAACACTCCTATTCCCATTGTGCACCTGATACCATGACACTGCCAAGACTTCGAAAAAAGAGCATAGAAACTTAGGATATTCAAGCCCCACCCCAAACTCTGGCCCCTTTGTATACTAAAATAAGCCCTGCCCCAGGCTCTGCCCCCCAGCACCTCCAAGCAGTATAAAAGAAGAGCCCCAAAAGTTGCTGATTGTAGCTCATTCTCTCTCCAACTTTCCCACAATTATTCTTGAGTGTGTACTTTTTTAAAAATAAATCTTCCTTCTCTGCTCACCTTCATCTATATCTCATTCTTGGCTTCCTTACTGTCACAGAGGGAAGAACCTGGACCAAGTCTAGGCAGGGGCCGAAACAACTATACCAACAGTTTTAAAAACGGTAACCTCAGTGTAAAAGAAAAGCACAACAAAAAACAGTAGACACCAATACTGGCTTGTCAGAAATGTAAAAATTATCTGACAAGATTCCAAAGTTGTCATCATACAAACAGGTCAATGAGAAAGTGTAACAAAAAAAGAAAAAAACCCAAACTAAAAAAAAAAAAAAAAAAAAAAACACACACCTAAGAAATAGAATATGAAAAAGAACCAAATGTAAATATTTGAATTACAATATAATGATAATTTTCTTAAATATTTCCCCAAATATATAAAGAACTACATTAGTGTTATCATTTCTTGCTCCAATTATCAAATAACCAAAAATTAATTTGAAACAATGTTAATATAGCTTAGAAGTCAAGAAAAAGCAGAGAAAGAAAAAACAAAAAAATAGTAGACCTATGTCCCAATTTATTAATAATTACATGTAATGTTATCTAAATATACCAATTATAATACACAGGTTGGAAAAATAGACTGTAAAACATGTCCCAGCTATATGCGGTTAAAAGGAATTCACTTCAAATACAGAAAGTTTGAAATTAAAGTGATAAAAAGATGTATAATGCAAATATTAACTGAAGGAAGCAGAAGTGACTGTTTTCATATCAAATGAATTGGACATCAGAGCAAAGAAATTTATCAGAGACATAGGGAGAAACTGTGTAGTAATAAAATGGTCAATCCATCAGAAAACATAGCAGTCTTATCTGTGTATTCACCAAAAAATAGAGCTGCAAAATATGTGAGACAAAAGTGATAGGACTAAAAATAGACAAATCCACAGACATATTTGGAGACCTCAACACTGCTCACTCAGAAATTGTTAGGACTAGATGAAAAGCCAACAAGGACAAGGAAAAACTCAACAACACCATCAATAAGCAGAACCTACCTACACTTACCTAGAAGGTTTTCAAGTTTCTTTAGAACATACACCAAGATGATACATCCAGGTACGTAAAATAAACTTGAACACATTAAAAGGAATGAAATAATGCAGAGTGTGTACTCTGATCCCAGTGGAATCAAACTAAAAAGTAGTAATACAAAGATAAAAGGAAAATCTCCAAACATTGGAAGTTAAACAACATACTTCTAAATAATCCATGGATAGAAAAAGTATCAAGGGAAATTTTAAAAAAATACATTGATTCGAATGAAGTACAACACAACATAAAATAGAGGTGAAAAAGAAAATTATAGCACTGAATTCATAAATTAGAAAAGAGGAAATTCTCATATAGGCTCCTACTTCAGGAATCTAGAAAAGAAGACAAAGTAAGTCCAAAGCAAAGAGACAAGGCAAATAATAAATGTAAGAGTAGGAATTAGAAAGTGAAAAGGAAAACAATAGAGACAATTCAAGATATAAAAAGTTGATTATCTGAAATTATAACATAGATGTCACATATTTATAACAAGACTGACAATGGAAAGAGAAAACACTTCCACCAAGAATGAAACAGGTGAGATCGTGATAGAACCACACTGACAACAGAAGTGATAAAAAGAAATATGATCAAAAACTCTACATACAACTGTTTAAGACCTTACATGAAAAATATTTACTTCTGAAAGATTTAATTCCACAACTTGCACAATATGACACAGGTAATGGAATAACCCTATATGTAATAATGAAGATGCATACCTAATTTCACATCCTTCCTCTCCAAAATCTTCAGGCTCATTTTTACTGGATAATTCTATCAGAACTTTAATAAAGAGTTAGCAGCAATTCTGCATATAGAATAGAACAGACAAGGAAGAGTATATCCCAATTGTGTTCATAAACCCAGTATTACCCTGATATAAAAACTAGACAGCACAAAAAATCATAAAACTAAAACAATAACAAAAAAGAAAATTCTAGAACAATATCCTTCATCAATATAGAAGCAAAAATAGTTAACAAAATACTGTAAAATATAATGCATCAGCATTTTAAAGAAATTAAACAACTTAACCAAGTGATGTTTGTCCTAGTAATACAAAGCTGGTTTAATATTTGAAAACAAATTATCTCATCCACCACATTAATGAGGTATAAAGAAGAAACAAAACACATATAACATGATCACATGATAAAATTCTAAGCTTTTGATAAAAGTTCACATTTATGATCAAAATTACCAGTAAAATGAAAAAGTAGGACTTCATCTATGTGATTTTAAAATGTCCACAAAACTTGTGGTTAACAATGTAGTTCACGGTGACAGATCCAGTTTCCAGTCAGATCATGAATAGAACAAAGATAGTCATTCTCACTATTCTTACCTAACATAGTACTGGAAGTTCTAACCAGAACATGAAGCAAAAGCAGGAAATAAAAAAGCATATATATTATAAATAAATAAACTGTTCTTATCTCTATGTGACATGATCATTTACATAGAGCATTTTAAAGATGCTATCAACCATGCACCTGGAATTAATTAGTTTAAGGTTCTAGTATGCAAGGAAAATATACACAAATCAATTGTATCTCCATAAATTAAAAATGAATGTATGAATATTGAAACTAAGGTAAAATATCATTTAAAATATTCCAAAAATACTTAGAAGAAAATCTAGCAAAACATGCATAGGACTTGAAAGCTACAAACTACACAATGCTGCTAAAAATGCTTTTAAAATCTGCAGAAAAAAGAGGCAGACTCTGTCTATGGATAGAAAGACTCAACACAGTAAATATTTCAAGTTTTTTCAACCTGTTACAAAAATATAGTGCAATTCCTATGGTATCTAAACAATATGTGCAATTATAGATGAGACAATTTTGAAAATTTATATGGAAAAGTAGAGAAAATAAAACAGCTGAAACAATTTTTCAAAAGAAGAATAAAACTGGAGGAATCCATCTATTCAATTTCAAAACTATTATATAGCTACTGTGATCAAGTCTGTATGGTACTGATAGAGAGACAGACATACAGAAAGATAACCCAGAAATATTTCAATACAAACATACCCAATTGGTTTTTTAAAATTTATTTTCATGCATTTCATAAATACAACATTAGGAACACAGTAATTCTTCCCACTGTGCCGACCCACCCACCTACCCTCCCACCCCTCTAAATCTTCTCTCTCCTGTTCTCTGTCTTGCTCTTTACTAAGATTATTTTCACTTAACTTTATATACAGAGGATTAACTCTATTCTAGTTAAAGAGTTCAACAAATTATGTGACAAAGAAAAAGAAAAGGAAAACAAAACAAAACAAAAAACTGTTCTTCAAAAGCCCAGACAAGGGCTGTTCAAAGTTATTGCATTTTGAAGGTAATTTCACTTTTTTTCCCCCCTTTTTTCTGCCTTCTTTCCTCTAAGAAACTTAACTGTCTTTTTTCAAATAAAGATTAATTTGTTTATTTGAAAGTAAGAGTTACACACAGAGAGAAGGAGAGACAGAGAGAGAGAGAGAGAGGGTTCTTCCATCCGCTGGTTAACTACCAAATTGGCCACAATGGCTGGAGCTCCACCGATTTGAAGCCAGGAAACAGGAGCTTTCTCTGGGTCTCCCACATGGGTGCATGAGCCCAAGCACTTGGACTATCTTCTATTATTTTCCCAAGCCATAGCAGAGAGCTGGATCAGAAGTGGAGCAGCTGAAACTTGAACCAGGGCCGATATGGGATACCGACACTGCAGGCGGGCTGCTTTACCTGCTGTGCCACAGCACCATCATCAGAAACTTAACTACCTTTCAAGAAGAACCCAAGAACAGTACATCTTTTGGGAGCACTTAGACAAAAAATTATGAGACATAAGAATATCCTCCACTTAATACACTAAAAGAAAGTAATTCTTTGAGAACAAGTTTTACTATTAAGGCTCATATACAACTCTTTGAGGACAGAGTTCCTGCATGGGAAGTTGGTGCACAGTGACTCTTGTTGTTTGTTTATTGATTAACACTTTTATGTATGACGTCAGTGATCACCTGATTCTCTTGACATGAACTTCCGTTACTATGGAAGCATTTTGAATCCACTAACTTGACAAGGCAATAAGCAAAGTGGAAATTCTCTCCTCCCTTCAGAGAAAAGTAGATCCTTCTTTGGTGGCTGCTTCTAATGCACTGGGGTCTCACCCACGGAGGTCCTTCAGGTAGGATACTTTTTGGCACAATGTCTTGGATTTCCATGCCTGAAATGCTCCCCTAAGCTTTTCAGCCAGACCAGAATGCTGATTCTGAAGTCAGAGTGCTATTTTGACAGATTGTCATTCTATGAGTATGCTGTGTGGAGTGCTTCCCATATTGAAGCATTCACTGCTTTTTAGTTCTATTCTTATTACCAAACACTTAGTCCTATTTGTATGATCAATTTGACTCTTGATCCTATCTTGATTACTTTACCACTTAATCCTATCCATATGTTCTCTATAACATTTAAGCTGCTATTTTTACACCCAGCTTAAGGGGATTTGGGATCCCATGGTAAATTTTTAAAGTGTACCCTTAGAAGTAAGTCCCTAGGGATGTATATAGAACTATACTGCTTTACAGTTACAAACTTCATACATTCCAAATTACAACTTTAGGATCATGGCAATTCTTCCCACTGTGCCCCTCCCAACCACCCCTTTGCCTCTTCACTTTCTTATTCTCACTCTTAATTTTTTACCAATATCTATTTTCAATTAACTTTATACACATATGGTTAACTCTATGTTAAGTAAAGAGTTCAATAATTAGTATGAAAGAAAAAAGATAAGTAAAATATGATAAAGGAAAAGAAAAGAAAAACAAAAATTAGAAGAAAAAAAAAACACCCTGTTATTCAACAGTCAAGAGAAGGGCTGTTCAAAGTCAATGCTTCTTAAAGTGTCAATGTCACTTCTACAGGTTGCCTTTAGGTGCTCCATTAGTTATCACAGATTAGGGAGAACTTATAGAATTTGTCTATTTGGGACTTGCTTATTTCACTAAATATGATGTTTTCCTGGTTCATCCATTTTATTGCAAATGACTGGATTTCGTTTTTCATTTTTACTGCTGTGTGGCATTCCATGGTGTACATATCCCATAATTTCTTTACTCATTCTCAGTTGATGGATATATGGGTTGCTTCCATATCTTAGCTATTATGAATTGAGCTGCAATAAACATGGGGGAGCAGATAACTCTTTAATTTGTTGATTTCATTTCCCTTGGACAGATTCCCAAGAGTGGGACGGGTGTGTCCTATGGTAGGTCTATATTCAGATTTCTGAGGTATCACCATCCTGTCTTCCACAGTGGCTTTACCAGTTTCCATTGCCACCAACAGTGGATTGGGGTAATTTTCCCCCACATCCTCACCAGCATTTGTTGTTTGTTGATTTCTGTAAGAAAGCCATTCTATCGGGGGTCAGGTGAAACCTCATTGTGGTTTTGACTTGCATTTCTCTGAGGACTAATGATCCTGAGCATTTTTTCATGTGTCTGTTGGCCATCTGGATTTCCTCTTTTGAAAAATGTCTGTTTGAGATCTTTGCCCATTTCTTAACTGGATTGTTTGTTTTGTTGTTGTTGAGTTTCTAGATCTCTTTATATATTCTGGTTATTAATCATTTATCAGTTGTATAGTTTGCAAATAATTTCTCCTATTCTTTCAGTTTCCTCTTCCTGATTGTTTCTTTTGCAGTGCAGAAGCTTCTCAATTTGATGAAATCCCATTTCCTAATTTTGGCTTTGATTGCCTATGCCTCTGTGGTCTTTTCCAAGAACTCTGCCTATGCCACTGTCCTGCAGCGTTTCCCCAGTGTTCTCTAATAATTTGATAGTATTGTGTTGTAGATTTATGTCTTTAATCTATTTTGTGTGTATTTTTGTGTAAGATGTAAAAGGTAGAGGTCTTGCTTCATATTTCTGCATGTGGAGACCCAGTTTCCTCAGCACCATTTGTTGAAGAGACTGTCCTTGCTCTGGGGATTGATTTTAGCTCCTTTGTCAAAGATAAGTTGGTTGCAGATACTTGGTTTAATTTCAGGGGTTTCTAGTCTGTTCCATTGGTCTACAGATCTGTTTTTGTGCAAATACTAGGCTGATTTGATTATATCTGCCTTGTCATTTTTCTTGAAACCTGGCATTGTGATGCCTCCGGTTTTGTTTTTGTTGTATAAGATTGCTTTAGCTATTCAGGGTCTTCTGGGTTTGCATACTAATTTCAACATCATTTTTTCTATATCTGAGGAGAGTATCTTTGGCATTTTGATTGGTATCGCATTCAGATTGAATTTACAGATTGTAAATTGCTTTCAGTATTATAGACATTTTGATGATACTGATTCTTCCAATCCATGAACATGGAATATTTTTCATTTTTTTGGTATCTTCTCCTATTTCTTTCTTTCATGTTTTGTAATTGTCATCATAGGGATCTTTGACATCCTTGGTTAAATTTATTCCAAGGTATTTAAGTTTTTTGGTAGCTAATCTGAATAGGATTGATCATAGTAGCTCTTTCTAAGCCATGGCATTGTTTGTGTAAACAAAGGCTATTGAATTCTGTGTACTGAATTTCATTTCCTTTTTCTTCTCTAATATTATTAATTTGAGTCTTCTCCATCCTCTTTTTGGTTAGTTAGGCCAATGGTGTGTCAACTTTGGTTATTTTTTTCAAAAAACCAGCTCTTCATTTTGCTGATCACTTGTATTGTTTTATTGGTTTTGTTCTTGTTGATTTCTTCTCTAATTTTAATTATTTCTTTTCTCCTACTAGTTTTGGGTTTGCTTTGTTGCTGTTTTTCTAAGTCCCTGAGATGCACTGAAAGCTCATTTATTTGGTGCCTTTCAAATTTCTTGATGCAGGCATCAATTGCTATAAAATTTTTTCTTAATACGTTTTTGCTATGTCCCATAAGTTTTGATATGTTGTATTGCTGTCTTCATTTCTTCCCAGAAATTTTTTGATTTCTCTTTTGATTTCTTCGATGAACCACTTTTCATTCAGGAGCATGTTGTTCAGTCTCCATGTGTTTGCATATGTTCTGGGGATTTCTGAGTTGTTCATTACCAGCTTCATTCTATTTTGGCCAGAGAAGATGCATGGTATGATTTCGATTTTTTTTTTTTAATTTGCTGAGACTTGCTTTATGACCTAGCATGACTTTCTTCAGAAAGTTCCATGCATTCATGAGAAGAATGCGTATTCTGTGGCTGTAGGATGGAAAACTCTGTAGATATCTGTTAGGTCCATTTAGTCTATAGTGTCAATTAACTGTTGTTTCCTTGCTGACTTTCTGTCTGGTTGATCTATCCATTGCCTAAATTGGGGCATTGAAGACCTCCCCCACTATTGTATTTGAGTCTATGTCTCCCTTTAAATCCATTAACATTTCTTTTAAATAGCCAGGTGACCTGTAATTAGGTGCATATATGTTTAGTATAGTCATATTTTCCTGTTGAATTGATCCCTTCTTTGACTCTTTTAACAGTTTTTTTTTTTTTTATGTTAAAGTCTACTTTGTCAGATCTTAGGATGACTACACCAGCTCTTCGGTTTCTATGAGCATGGATTATCTTATTCCATCTTTTCACTTTAAGTCTGTGAGTATCTTTGTTGGTGAGATGTGTTTCTTGTAGGAAGCAAATAAATTTTCTTTTTAAACCATTCCACCAGTTTGTTTCTTTTAACTGGAGAGTTGGGTCCATTTACATTCAGGGTGACTATTGACAAGTAACAACTTTGCTCTGCCATTTTTCCATTAATATTCCTATTTTGTACTTTTATTGGGCAATTTTATGCCTTCACCTTCTTTTGTAGTGGTATCCCTGTTTCTGTGTTTCTATGTGTAACACATGCTTGAGTATCTTTTGTAGGGCTGGAGGGGTAGTGACAAATTTTTACAATTTCTGTTTGTTATGGAGGGTCTTTGCTTCACCTTCATTCATAAATAAGACCCTTGCAGTGCATAGTATTCTGGGTTGACAATTTTTTCTCTTAAGATTTGGAATGTATCTTGGCGTTCTCTCCTAACTTGTAGGGTTTCTAATGAGAAGCCCACTGTGAGTCTAATTGGGGTTCCTCTGAATGTAACCTGGCATTTCTCTTGTACACATTTTAGAATTTTTTCTTTATGTTTTACTGTGGAGAACTTTACTACACTTTTTCATGGTGAAGATTTTATCTGCCATGTCTATTGGGAGTTCTATGTGCTTCTTGTAATTGGATGTCTCTTTCTTTCTCTAAATTAGGGATGTTTTCTGTTATTATTTCACAGAAAAGGTCATCTAATTCTTTCTCTATTTCCATGCCTTCAGGGATTCCTAAGACCCATACATTGGGTCATTTGATAGTATCTTGTAGATGTCCAATTGTGCTTTTCAGTTTTCTGATTTCTTCTTGTTTTTGGTCTGACTATAAAATTTCCAGAGATTGTCTTCTAGCTTGGATATTCTTTCTTCTGCTTCACCTACTCTGTTAAAATTTTCCACTGCATTTTTTATTTGAGCTATTGAATTTTTCATTTCAGTATTTTATTTGTATTTCTCTTTAAGATCCCAATTCCATGGGAAAATTTTGCATTCATATCATATATAGTTTTCTTTTCTTTTTTTTTCTTTTTTTTTTTTTTTTTTTTTTTTTTTTTGACAGGCAGAGTGGACAATGAGAGAGAGAGACAGAGGGAAAGGTCTTCCTTTGCCGTTGGTTCACCCTCCAATGGCCGCCGCGGCCGGTGCATCGCGCTGATCTGAAGGCAGGAGCCAGGTGCTTCTCCTGGTCTCCCATGGGGTGCAGGGCCCAAGCATTTGGGCCATCCTCCACTGCACTCCCGGGCCACAGCAGAGAGTTGGCCTGGAAGAGAGGCAACCGAGACAGAATCCAGTGCCCCAACCAGGACTAGAACCTGGTATGCCAGCGCCGCAAGGCAGAGGATTAGCCTATAGAGCTGTGGCGCCGGCCTATAGTTTTCTTTAGTTCATGAATTTGCATCTGATTGCTTCTAAGTAATCTGATGATTAGTTTTCTGAATTCTGTTTCTGGAATTTTTTCATTTCTTCATCTTCACTTTCTAATATTGAAATTTTGTAGTGTTCCTTTGGGAGGCTCATAGTGTCTTCCTTATTCCTATTTCTTTTCTTTTTTTTTTTTTTTTTTGACAGGTAGAGTGGACAGTGAGAGAGAGAGACAGAGAGAAAGGTCTTCCTTTTGCCGTTGGTTCACCCTCCAATGGCTGCCGCAGTAGGCGTGCTGCGGCCGGCGCACCGTGCTGACCCGATGGCAGGAGCCAGGTGCTTATCCTGGTTTCCCATGGGGTGCAGGGCCCAAGCACTTGGGCCATCCTCCACTGCACTCCCTGGCCACAGCAGAGAGCTGGCCTGGAAGAGGGGCAACCGGGACAGGATCGGTGCCCCGACCGGGACTAGAACCTGGTGTGCCGGCGCTGCAAGGCGGAAGGTTAGCCTCCTATTTCTTAATATTTTTTCTTTTGTTTTTCATCATTTGTGTAGTTTTTTATTGTGTGGTGGCTTTTATCTTTCATCTGTGTCTCTGTGGCTTTGAGAGATGTCTATTCTTTGAGTGAATACCAAGATATATTCCAAGGTGGAGCAAGTATCCAATATAAGACCCCATTGGGCATGGTAACCCTCCTCTGTTTAACTGGATGGAGAGGAATGGTCACCTCTCTTGGTGTGACCCATCTTTATCCTCACAGCTGCAGGACGCCCCAGTGTTTGTCACCAGTGTGCTCAGCACTCGTCCTTACTACTGTCGTTAAGTAGTTCAGTTCATTACTGAACATTTGATCTGTGGACTCTTTGCTGTGAGCATAGTTCCCTCTGAATGAGCTGCTACAGGTAACTGAGGAGCTCAGAGGGTGCGGAGTAGCACTCTGTAGTTTTCCAGGGTCTAGCCACACCCTGTCTCCTCTTTACAGTCACTGTTTTTTCAGACTCAGCTCCAAGGGATCTCTGGGTCATGGATTGTCAGTGGGGCTACTCTGCCATGCTAGCCAGTCCTTTCTAGTTTGCCAGGGCAGGTGTCTTCCTCCTGGGATCCAAGCTTTTGTTGCATATTTGGTCTTTCAGCACCGTTCTGGACCATTTCTATTGCTTTCCCTGGGTATCCCACTGCGGTTCTCCCATAGTTTTATCCTGCAAATGTACTTTCTCCCCTTTTTGTTTTATTTGACAGGTAGAGTTATAGACAGTGAGAGAGAGAGACAGAGAGAAAGGTCTTCTGTCTGTTGGTTTACTCCCCAAATGGACGCTATGGCAGGCGCTGTGCTGGCCAGAAGCCAAGAGCCAGGTGCTTCTTCCTGGTCTCCCATGCGGGTGCAGGTGCCCAAGCACCTGAGCCATCCTTCACTCCCCTCCCAGGTCACAGCAGGGAGCTGAACTGGAAGAGGAGCAACAGGGACTAGAACCCAGTGCCCATATGAGATGCCGGTACCACAGGTGGAGGATTAACCCAAGTGAGCCATGGCGCCAGCCCCTCTCCCCTTTTTAAATATTAATTTTGCCTTGTATGATTCACACCATCCTGTCACTATACTGCCATCTTGAAACACCCCTTCCCATTGTTTTCTGACAAAGGTACTAAGGAGATTAAAATGGAAAGAAGATAGACTTTTCAACAAATGGTCGTGGAGCAATTGGGCACATTGATTTAAAAAAAAAAATAGAATATGATCCCCAGCCAACATCTCACACTATCCACAAAAGTAAACTTTAGATGAGTCACAAATTTAAATGTAAAACAGGACTATAAAATTCCTATGAAAGAGTAGAACACTTTTAGTATCTAGGCAGTTATTAAATGACAGCAAAAAATTATGGAAAATTGATTAATAGGGCTTCAGCAAAATTTAAGACTTATTCTGCAAAAGTCTCTACTAAGAGGATGAAAAGATAAATCACATGTGGGGAAAAAATATTTGTAAGCCACATATCCTACAAAAGACTACCATTTAGTGTATAGAAATGAATTATCAAGACCCAACAGTGTGAAAAACAAACAAGTCAATGAGAAACCCAGGAATACATAAACAGACCTTTTACCAAAGAGGATATGCAGGACCAGCACATGAAACCATGATCTACAGCATTAGCCATTAGGGAAGTATAGATTGAAGCCATGATGAAATATCACTACATATGCTTTAGAATGGTTGTAGTAAAAGGTGTGGATTACGCCTTATGATGAGGAGGATGAAGAGAAACTATCACTTGTCCACTGCTGATGAGAATGTAAAATGGTACAGGCACTCTGAAAAACAGCCTTCCAGTTTCTATAAAAAGCAAAAAAACATGTAGAAAACATACAACCCACTAAAGGCATCCTTGGCATTTATCCCACAAAATCCCAGACTTATCGCCACATAGAAACCTGTAAATGGATGTTTGTATCAGCTGTACTACTTATAGGCACAAACTGGAAAAAATCTTTTATGTACCTCCATGGGTGAAAGACTGAATAAACTATAGTACATTCCTATGATAAAACATACTTAACACTAAAAGGAACACAGTATTAAGACACAGAAAACATCGGATGAATCTGCAGATAATTATGTGGAGTGACAGAAAACCGATTTCAAGATTCTATGTATGGTATGGTTTAATTTACACAACAAAGGCAATGACAAAACATAAACAGTGATGAAGAACATTTAGACAGTGATTTCTAGGGTACAAAGGAAGAGAAGGGAGAAGGAGTGAGAGGAAATAGGAACAATTCTAAAAGAATTTGAACAATCCTTGTTATGGAAATTATCTTCATCTGATTATATAAACGTCAGTATTTTCATTCACATCTGCATATATTTCAACATGTGCAATATGTTCTCATTTTGATTGAAATATCCATCCATTCTTGAATTCACACTTTTATTTGCATTCAAACAGAATAAATCATATTGAAAACATACTGATAAATATGCAGGGAAATGTTGTATGTACAGAGATGCAGATGACCAAGGTAGACAAACTCATGATCACAACACATTTTTAAAAATCTGCTTATAACACGACTTTTAAAAATTTTATTTAAGTTGTACAAGTTTCATGTATTTCATAAATACAGATTTAGGAACATAGTGACACTTCTCCCCATCCTCCCTCCCACCCATGCTCCAATTCTTCCTCCTTCCTCTCTCACACTCTTAATTTTCACAAAGATCTACTTTCAGTTTACTTAATGATCATAAAGTTAACCCTATACTAAATAAAAGAAATCAACAAATACTATGAAAAAAGAACCCCACTGTTCCTGAACAGAAGAGACAAGGGCTGCAAAGAATCATCAAATTTCAAAATGTCCATTTCACTCCAATACATTACAATTTAGGTACTCTATTAGTTACCTCAGATCAGGGAAAACGTGTGGTATCTGTCTTTTTGGGACTGGCTTATTTTACTAAGTATATTAAGTTGCATCCATTTTGTTGCAAAAGATAGGATTTCATGGATTTTTTTTTACAGTTGAGTAGTACTCCAAAGTGGATATATACCATAATTTATTTATCCACTTGATGGACATATTATGTGACTTTTAAGACTTCCTTTCACCTTCAGTGAATTTGTTAAAATATTTCAGCTTCATTATCTAGCCAATTTGTAAAGGCACTGGTGCTCAATGGAGGTGAAGGGAGAGTAGCAAGGAAACATCCATGGTACATTTCAAATATTATAGAGAATACATTAATAGGTACACGTCATGGTTTGGTTTCAGTGTCCCCGAAACCTTCATGTGTTTCAGCGGGCAGAAACTTAATCTGTCTGTGGAGTTCCAGGGCCTTTGGAAAGTGACTGGATTAGATTAGATCACGAGGGTGGAGCCCTCAGGATTGAACCCTGCTGATTTTGTTAAGGGGAGGGAGATGCACAGAACACGCAGTATTGTTTCTTGCCACTGACATTCTGCACTGCCTTTGAAATCTGCGGATGATGCTCCCAGACCTTGTACTTCTGGAACAATAAGTGCAAATCTACCTCTTTTCTTTAAAAATACCCTGCCTTCGATGCTGCCTCCTAACAACGAAAGGCTTAATAGTATAAGGCACTTTCCAAGGGGCTGCCACTTTGAGTATTTAAACGTTCCTACACTATAGATCTGTGTTTCTGCCATAGATACCAACTGGAGAAGAGTCCAGGAGCTTCCTAATACAAGCAAATAATCTTATTAAATGTATAAATACATTTTGGTGACAGACACATTGAGGATATGACAAGTTTGACATCTGCAGCTAATTAGACCCGAAGCTCCACACACACCCCTTACTCTAGTGACACACTGCAATTTATTTCTTCTGTTGTTCATGCTGGCAGTCTTTTTAAAGCTTTGAAGTGAAGTCCACACATGGGAACATACCAAGATACTTCATAAAGCCTATGCAGAAAGGGAATTAAAAAGTTCACAACCCAGATGACAGTGCCTGTGTTGATACTCTGCTCAGGCTCCTGACTCCAGCTTCCTGTTGGTGCAGATCCCAGAGGGCGGTGGTGATGGCTCAGGTGGATGGGTTCTTGCCACCCATGTTGGAATCCCGCATTTAGTTCCCAGCTCCTGACTTTGGACCAGTACTGGCTGGTGTGGGCCTTTGGGGAGTGGGCAAGTACATAGGAGCTCTCTTTCTCTTTCTCAAATAAATAAATAAGGTGTTTATTTTTTTAAAGTTTTAAGCTAATAAAGAACATGAGAGAAAAAAATTAAGCATCATATGATTCTTCATACTTTTGCTAACTTTAAGATGAATTCAGAGAAGATAAATGGAAAACAAATTAATTTTGATATTTTGTTAGAGTCTGATATAAAATGGGATAAAAAAGATGTTGAGATCAAGTATTACTGTATTCTTGTATTTACTGCAGTGGCAAGTACAGGCCAGATGCAAAATTGAGATTTACTAGCAGAGTTACCAATAACTAATACGGACATAAAATAAATGTGCATCTGTTTAGGAAAAAAAAGGGAATTAGAATATGTTTATTTTGGAACAAAGAACATTTGAAATGCATACATAGAATTTTCATAACACACTTTTTCAATGAATTTCTTTCTCTTTTTTTAAAAAAGATTTATTTATTTATTTGAAAGGCCAAGGATCAAGTGAAGGTTACAGAGAAAGAGGGAGAGACAGAGAAATCGATCTTCCATCTGCTGGTTAACTCCCCAAATGGCCAAAATGGCTGGGGTTAGGCCAGGATGAATCCAGGAACTCCATCTGGGTTCCCACAGGGTGGCAGGGACTTAAACACTTGGACCATCTTCCACTACTTCCTCAGGCACATTGGCAGGGATCTGGATTGGAAGAGGAGCTGCTGGGACTCGACCTTGTATTCATAAGGGATCTGGTGTTGCAGATGGCAGCTTAACCCTCTGTGAAAAACACCAGCCCCATGAATTACTCACACATCTCTCATATGCATGGATTTCAAAATAAACTTATCCAGGGCCGGCGCCATGGCTCACTTGGTTAATCCTCTGTCTGCAGCACTGGCATCCCATATGGGTGCCAGGTTCTAGTCCCAGCTGCTCCTCTTCCAGTCCAGCTCTCTGCTGTGCCCCATGAGGGCAGTGGAGGATGGCCCAAGTGCTTGGGCCCCTGTGCCCACATGGGAGACCAGGATGAAGCACCTGGCTCCTGGCTTTGGATTGGCGTAGCTCCAGCCGTAGCGGTCATTTGGAAGGTGAACCAAGGGAAGGAAGACCTTCTCTCTGTCTCTCTCATTGTCTAACTCTATCTGTCAAATAAATTTTTAAAAAAAATTTAAAAAATAAACTTATCCTTTAATTTCCTGCGGACTTTTGAGGTAGACCTCAGAACTATTCTAAATTCCCCTCTCCTATATTTTGTCTACAAATAATGTTTCAAGGGCTTATATAGGAATTAACTACATGTGAGGGATTATTCTCCCTTACCACCAATAAATCATTTAATCCTATGGTACATACATAAGGCAAAGGGTAAATGATTTTCATTTTAAACCAGGTCATGTGAGTCTTAAAGAGGTTAAGATGGAGAAAGTTGCCCTCCTGAACATACAGAATGATTGGCGGTGCCAGGATTCATACCCAGGCAGTTTAATTCTACAGTCCGTACTCTGAATGCCTACCCTACTCTCTAGAGTCTCATAGGTATGTGAACCTTATTCTGGATCCAATGCAGGTATGCCTCTTTTTCTTCATTAGAATTTTACTTAGACTTTCACTTGATCCCAGGCCATGTACAACCAATAGAATCATAAAACAGAAAATGATTTGTAATGTATCAGCCAATTTTTAATTTCTCACTTGGTCAGTAAATAGCACTTAGTCCTCATGTCTCTAATCAGAAATAAGACAATGAGGTCTTGGGACTGGTGCAAGATTGATGTAGACTAAGCAATTTTAGATCAAACAGGCCACTATCCATAAGTTGGTGGCAGAAGTCAAAGCCCTTGGCCGGCACCCCAGCTCACTTGGCTAATCCTCCGCCTGTGGCACTGGCACCCCGGGTTCTAGTCCCAGTTGGGCACCGGGTACTAGTCCCAGTTGCTCCTCTTCCAGTCCAGCTCTCTGCTGTGGCCCGGGAGTGCAGTGGAGGATGGCCCAGGTGCTTGGGCCCTGCACCCACATGGGAGACCAGGAGGAGGCACCTGGCTCCTGACTTCGGATCAGCTCAGCACGCCGGCCATAGCGGCCATTTGGGGGTGAACCAACGGAAAAGGAAGACCTCTCTCTCTGTCTCTCCCTCTCTTTAACTCTGCCTGTCCAAAAAAAAAAAAAAAAAAAAAAGAAGAAGAAGAAGAAGAAGTCAAGGACTTTAACAGTAATTATCCCTTGATCCCTTGAAACTTTCTGGAAGTGTTTCTTGTGCTTCAGTTGTACAGTTGCATGTCTATCAGCATTAGGTCACTGTTCACTTTTGTAATATTTTATATAAATTTGTTTTCCCTTCATTTGTGTTGCTTTAAGTGCTAAAGAAGTTTTATTAAGCAATGCTAATAAAAAGACAATAACTGCCAACATATTCACGGCAAAGAAGCAACAATTCCAAGGTTGTTCCTAATTCTGTTGAAGAATGCATTCCAGGGCTGGAATCTTTTTTACTAGCAGAAAAAAAAATCATTAAATCAGTATATAAAAAAATTAAAAATTAAGATTAATTGGAGGTTGTTCCAATGTCATTGCCCTTATTTGCTTCTGTTACGTTGGCTTGAATGGGAGGGAAAAATAAAGTTGGATCTCCTGTATAACCATCAGCCTATCTCATCTATGCTGCAGCCCACAGGGAGCACATTGTTAATAGTAATGAAAATTGCAAATCATTGGAGTGCTTTTGAGTTGTGATTTTAGAGTTAGTTTTGCTTTTTTTTTTAATTTTCCACATGGATAATTTTTTAATAAGGAAGAAGGCAAGGACAAATGAACTAAACTGGAGAAATGTGCCCACATCTACAATTATATCTGAGATGAAGGATGGCAAGAAAATTTGTCAGTAATGAAACCATGATTACCCAATTGACAGCAGACAAGGTTAATGACACAAGCATGGAATTTCTCTGGACTGAGGAGGAGCAGTATTTTGTGTGGAGGAATCAGTTTTTAAATAATACAATTTTATATGTGTCTAGAAACCCATCCGTTTCTTCTAGGTTTCCCAATTTGTTGGCATACAGCACATTGTAGTAATTCCTGATTTCCTGATGATTCTTTTTATTTCTATGTTATCTGTTTTTCTATTTCCTTTTTCATCTCTGATTTTATTGATTTGGGTCCCCCCACCTTCTGTGGTTAGTTGGGCCAATGGTGTATCAATTTTGCTTTTTTTTTTTTTTTTTTTTTTTTTTTCAGAAAACCAGCTGTTTGTTTCATTGATCTTTTATATTGTTCTTTTGGTTTCAATTTTATTTCTTCTCTAATTTTAATTATTTTTTTCCTATTAATTTTGGGTTTAGTTTGTTGTTTTTCTAGGTCCATCGGATGCACTGAAAGTTCATTTATTTGATGCCTTTCCAATTTTTTGATGTAGGTACTAATAGCTATAAAATTCCCTATTAACACTGTTTTTGCTGTATCCCATAAGGTTTGATATGTTGTGCAAAATAGAGCCATGAAAACATAGAAATCCTGAAAATACCAATAACCAACATGGATATTGAATAAGTAATGAAGATCCTCTCAACAAAGTAAAGCCCAGGACCAGACGACTTCACTGCTGAATTCTACTTAACATTTAAAGAACTAACTCTAATTCTTCTCAAGATATTCAAAACTATTGAAAGGTAGGGAAGCCTCCCAAACTCCTTCATTGAAGCCAGCATAACCTTAATTCCTTAATAATAAAAAGATACAATAGAGAAAGATAACTACAGACCAATTTGCCTGATGAACATAGATGCAAAAATCCTCCAAAAATTACTATCCAATCAAATCTGACAACACATCAGAAAGATCATGCACCTGGTCTATATAGTCCTGGAAGTTTTAGCCAGAGCCATTAGATAAGGAAAAGGGATACAAATTAGTAAGGAGGAAGTAAATGTACTCCTGTTTGCAGATGACAAGACTCTATATATAGACCATCCAAAAGACTCTCTAAGAGACTATTGGGACTCATAAAAGCATTTGGTAAAGCAGCAGGACATCAAATTGACACACAGAATTAATAGCCTCTGAATACACAGACAATGCCATGGATGAAGAAATACTTCTAAGATAAGTCCCATCCACAATAGCTACAAAAAAATTAAACACTTTGGAATAAATGTAACCAAGGATTTCAAAGATCTCTAGGATGAAAATTAAAAAAATTTAAGGAAAGAAATAGAAGATGGGAAAACATTAAAACATGGAAAAATCTTCCATGTTCATGGATCAGAAGAATCAATATCATTAAAATGTATATACTACTGAACACAATTTACACATTCAGTGTGATCCCAATCAAACTACCAAGACATTATTCTCAGTTCTAGAAAACAAGCAAACAAACAAAAAAACAAACAAACAAACAAAAAGATGTGTAGACCAATGGAACACAATAGAAACTCCAGAAATCAATTCACCCATCTACAACCTAATTATATTTGATGAAGAAGCTAACATCAATCCCTGGAGTGAGGACAGTCTCTTCAACAAATGGTGCTGGGGAAACTGGATCTCTATGTGCAAAAGTATGAAGCAAAATCCCTACCTTACACCTTACATAAAAATCCACTCAAGTTGGTTCAAGGACGTAAATCTACAACTTCATACCATGAAATTGCCAGAGAATATTGGGGAAATCCTGCAAGACATGGGCATAGGCAATGACTTCTTCAGAAAGGCCACAGAAGCATGGGGAATCAAAAGCCAAAATTGACAAATGGGATTACATCGAGCTGAGAAGCTTCTGCACTGCAAATGAAACAATAAAGTGAAGAGGCAACTGACAGAATGGGAGAAAATATTTGTAAACTATGAAACTGATAAAGGACTAATATCCAGAATCTGTAAGGAGTTCAATAAATTCAACAACAAAACAAACAATCCAGTTAAGAAATGGGCAAAGGAATTTAACAGGCATATTTCAAGTGAAGAAATTCAAGTGGCAAACAGACACTTGAGAATATGTTCAGGGTCACAAGCCATCAGGGAAATGCAAATCAAAACCACAATGAGGTTTCACCTTACCCAGTTAAAGTGACTCTCACACAGAAATCAACATACAACAAATAGCAGTGAAGATGTTGGCAAAAAGGTACCCATGGGAATGGGTGCAGCCACTGCGGAATACAATATGGAGATACCTCAGAAGTCTGAATATAAACCATCCCACTCCTGGGAATTTACCCAAAGAAATCAGCATATGAAAGAATGATCTGTACCCCTGTGTTCATTGCAGCTCAATTCACAATAGCTAAGATATGGAATCAACCCAGATGTCTGTCAATTGTTGACTGGATAAACAAATTATGGTTTATATACACTATGGAATACAACACAGTAGTTAAATGAAATCTTGGTGTTTGCAAAAAATGAATGCAACTGGAAATCATTATACTTAGAGAAATAAGCCAGTTCCCAAAATACAAATACCATATGTTCTCCCTGACTTATGGTAACTAATAGAGTACATAATTGTAATCTATAGAAGTGAAATTGACACTTTGAGATGCAATGATTTTGACAGCCCTATCTCAACACTTTTGAAGATCAGTGTTTTGTTTTGTTTTTGTTTTTTGTTTTTTCTTCATACTATTTGTTAAACTCTTTACTTAGTGTAGGGTTAATCTTATGAGTGAAAAGTTAACTGAAAATAGATCTTTATCAAAAATAAGAACAGGAATAAGGGAGGGCAGAAGAATAAGGATGGAGTGTGGGCAGAATGAAAGTTATGACAGAAAGAATCACTGTGCTCCTAAGTTTATATATATGAAATGCATGAAGTTTGTATTAAATAATAGTTGAATAATTAAATAAATAAAACAAATAAAAGGTCCAGGAAAAATAAATTAGTACAATTGTCTACTTGGTGAACTTAAGCATTGGTTAATTGTACTAAAAAATAACCAATCCAGTTTTTAAAATTAGCAACATCTTAGGTTCATGTCATTGAGTCCCATGATTTAATCAAACCCAATTTTTTGTTATATTTTAAACAACTACTATCAAAATATTTCGTTTTTTCATTTATTTTCCAGCTATTTCAAAAGACAAAAATCCAGTTCAGAAGAAGTGATTACTCAAAATCATCCAATAAATACCTATTGAGCACCCACTCTGATAAATGAAACAGGAATGGCAGACATGGACAACACACGGAAAAGTAATGGTATAGCAGCAGAGAGCAATTTCTAAAAGTATGCTCACAGTATTCAAAGCGCAGACATGGAAAGTAAAAGCAGAATATGGGGAGTGTATTTTTAAGTATCAAAATGTACAGTAAACATTGTACATAATCATAATGATCACAGGAGCAGAGGAGGACCTAGCAAGAAATAAATAAGATTAAATTTCAGGGCTCCCTCGCTTGAATGTGACTCTGAATAAATATTCACTCCTGTTGACTATTGTTGCATACGCAATTTTATCAAGGTCTTTCCTAGCAAAAATACTTTTTTGTATCTCTGTATCCATAATGTTGGCCATGTGTAGTGGTTACCTTCATTCTCTGCCCAGCTCCGGGCTTTATTATCTTTCAGGAAATAATGTTGTCCAAAAATAGTTCCATAGTTATTTTTCTGGAGAAATCTCAGGTGGTGCTACATCTCTGAAAATGAAGAGAATCCTCCCACACCTCCAATACACTTCTTCCAATACACTTCTTAGGGTTTAGTCATTGAGAACAAAGAGTGCTTTGAAAAGAAGAACTTTTGATCATAAAATCCCAAACCCAACTCCTTCTGGAACAAGCAAATCAATTCAACATGTAACCAACGAGTCTTGCTTGGAAAAGAGGTGTAAATTTTGCCTCTACACATCTTTTTAATGTCCTCACAGCATTGATGGCAGTACTAAACCAATATAGTGACAAGAAACCAAGCAGATCACTACAAGTTAACAAGGTTGTGTGTGTATATGTATAGATATATGTGTTATATATATATATATATATATATATGTATGTATACATAGTATGTGTACACATATGTATATATGCATAGTATTTTTGGAAAATTGAAAAATTAAAAATGATAAACTTTATTTTTCAATAATAGCTTAATCAAGTTCAAGACACTTTTTAAAGTGATGATGTCAACTATTTATCCCTAAAGAAGAGAGAGTCCTGGAAATTTAATTATGTCCATGTAGTTTTTTAAAATTTTATTTATTTAGATAGGCAGAGTTAGACAGTGAGAGAGAGAGAGAGAGAGAGAGAGAGAGAGAAAGGTCTTCCTTTCCATTGGTTCACCCCCCAAATGGCTGCTACAGCTGGCACGCTGCGCAGATCCAAAGCCAGGAGCCAGGTGCTGCCTCCATGTCCCCCATTTGGGTGCAGGGCCCAAGCACTTGGGCCATCCTCCACTGCCTTCCCGGGCCACAGCAGAGAGCTGGACTGGAAGAGGAGCAACCAGGACAGAATCTGGTGCCCAAACTGGGACTAGAACCTGGGGTGCCGGCGCCACAGGCGGAAGATTAGCCAAGTGAGCTGTGGCGCCGGCCCATGTAGTTTTGTTCTATGTTACTAATGGAAGATAAATAAATGCCCTTTAAAGTTGTGTCACGATTAGGAAACAAAAATATGTTATAAGGAGTGAAATCAGGACAGATAGGTGAATGTCTCATGATTTGTCACCAAACTCTCACAAAATTTCACTTGTTCAAAAAGAGAAATAAGTAGGAATTGGGTCATGATGGAGAAGGACTTTCTGGGGGAAGCTTTCCTAGGTGTTTTTCTGCTAAAGCTTTGGCTAACTTTCTCAAAACATTCTTATGATAAGATGTTATTGCTTGACACTCCAGAAAGTCAATAGACAAAATGCCTTGAACATCCTAAAAACAAAATAATGCATTGAGCACCACTTCTATTTCTTGGTACATTGCTTTGATTGTGCTTTGCAGCCACCTGGTTCTTTACCCTAGATCCATGCAGAGCCTGAATTACCTTAGCAAATTCATTTCTCAGTAATGAAAACAGGGAGTAAACATTTAGGCTCATCATTAGGACACAGGTCAATACAGCAACATCCTGCACTGGAGTGCCTGTGTTCCATACCCAACTCCGGTTCCTCTCTAGCTTCCTGCTAATGTGGACCCTGGAAGGCAGAAATGATATCCCCAAGTAATTGCATTCCTGCTACCCATGTGGAACACTTGGTTTGAGTTTCTAGTTCCTGGCTTGGCTTTAGCCCAACTTAGCCCTAGATATTGTGGACATTTGGTGAGCAAATCGATGAATGGAATTGCTCTCTGTCTCTTTCTCTCAAATTAAAGTAATAATAATAAACGTTCACTTTAGTATGCACTAAATTTTCATAAATATTCACATTTCTTTCTAGAAACTCAATTCCATTTATTACATTGTACATTCTATTTTGAACATATAGTTGTGAAGGATGTTTTCTTATTTGACAGTTATTCACTTACTATAAAATTTTCATAAATGTTTAATTTATTAATTATTGTATTATTCTATTTTTTTGCAGTTCCCATGCATGTTGTAATTTTACAGAATTATCTTAAAGGGTATGTTATATATTTCTATGTTCTTTAATTAATAATTCAAATCTAATTCTTGTTTTTAAAATCTATTCCCCATCCCTTATTTAGTTTTCTATCAGACTTTGAAATATCTGTCTAAAGTGCTTAAAAATCTTTATAGTAATCTTCACTATCATACAGCTTTTGGCTACCAATCAAATCTATCTCCTATGGGAAAGAGAGGCTCTCTCTTAGTGGGAAAACCTAAAGATGAAGGTGCCATCCTTATCCCTCAAAACAAGTTTGATAATGACCTCTAACTGTTAGGGAAGGACACCAGCTTACTGAATGCAGCTCTCTCCCTGAGCATTCCATTACCTTTGGCTGTTCTTGTTCACATATATTATTAAAATATGAGTAAACACAAAATGTTTCTGATTTAAATTAGAGCTAATTCTTATATAACCCTAAGAGATGTCTTTTTTTTTTTTTAAACCATTATATCTCTTCATATTCTATAAAGGACGTAGGACTAAATTTTCAGCAGTTTATCTTAAATTTGCTTAAATCAAGTGATTGGCATGAATAAAATACTGTGATATTTTTGCCTGATCTTATGCCACAAGATGTTTTAGCTTCTCTGCTGATATTTAATATATTTGTATCAGTCCATCACCGCAGCTCAACAGGCTAATCCTCCACCTGCGGCGCCGGCACACTGGGTTCTAGGCCCGATTGGGGTGCCAGATTCTGTACCAGTTGCCCCTCTTCCAGGCCAGCTCTCTGCTGTGGCCCGGGAGTGCAGTGGAGGATGGCCCAAGTCCTAGGGCCCTGCACCCGCTATGGGAGACCTGGAAAAGCACCTGGCTCCTGGCTTCAGATCAGCGTGGTGTGCCGGCTGCAGCATACGCTGGCCACAGCGGCCACTGAGGGGTGAACCAACGGAAAAAGGAAGACCTTTCTCTCTGTCTCTCTCTCTCACTGTCCACTCTGCCTGTCAAAAAATAAATAAATAAATATTTGTATATATTTTTGAATCAAAAATTATTTGAAACAAATGTATTTTAATTAAGCTTATTTTAAAAAGCTAAAAACAATAAAATAAAACAATTTTTGCACTATTGTCTATTGGAAAGCATTCTTATTTTGGTTCACATTTGTGGAAGATATTGAAAATTAAAGTTTTGACTCTCTTAAGCATTAGCAGAATCAAAAGAGAATATACTCAGTACAGGGTTAAAACATTGTATCTTTTTAAGATTTTCATTTATTTCTTTTTTCTAAGAAATCATTTATTTGTATTTTATTTGAAAGGCGGAGGTGGGGGGAGAATCTTCTTTCCACTGGTTCGCTTCCAAAATGCCACAAGAGGCAGGGCTGCATCAGGCAGAGGCCAGCAGCCTGGTAGTTAATGAGTCTTTTGCATGGATGGCAAGGACCCACGTACCTGCAACCTCCAAGAGGGTGCATCCGCCAGAAGCAGTGCAGCTGGGACCTGAACCAGGAACTCTGATATGACAGGTGTCCCAACAGTGACTGAGCCACCACCGCACCACACACTCACTCCCTTTTCATTGATTTCATAACCCCCACAAAATAAAAAGAGATTTACTGGAAAACTATAACATGATATGTAATAAAGCTAATTAAAATATGCAGGCAGATACATATTCACACACTTACTCATTTGTGCAAATCCTAATAGCACCCGTAAATCAACTCAAAAGTATAAGAAAAGTAATTAGGAACAAAGAAATGCCTTAAGTCAATGTTGCTTTTTTCTTAATATGATTCTAATATGATTATATATGCATATCTAATTACTACAACTGACGACCTATGGTCATAGCTTGATTCTGTATTACAAATTGCCTGACATTTGATTAGTTTGTGTTATTAAATTATGTAAATACTTACATGGTGACCAAATGATTAAAACTTGTTTATAACTTGGGTTTTTCTCAGCAACGAAGTTAATTATATCTGCCCACATATACTCATGCGGTAGATGAACACATAAAAATCCTTGCAAGTGAAAGGAAAGTCATAGTTACTCAAATTAAGATTGAAAGATAAATTGATGAGTGCATCTTACAGGAGGTGGAATGGGATTAAGTAGGACTTTAATTATTGCAAAAAATTGAAGCCTAAAATTATAACTAGGACACATCTGGTAAGCCATTTCTCCCATTTCTCATTCTTGTTTCATTATCTTAGGAATTGATGGCTTTTTTAATCATAGGGAATTATGAATTTATATCAAGTTTCCATTAAATTTTGGTTCTTACTGTGGAGATCAGATCATTTCTGATTTTATGCATCTCAAGTTAACCGCGGTTTGTCACCTGAATTAAAACATCTCTACTCTGAAAGATTCAGTACAACCATCACTGATTTCAGAAGTTCTCTGTCTCTGAACCATGTGGGCTGATTGCAATCCCAACCAAAGCTGAGAAATATTAATGAGAAAAGGATACCTACTCTCATTTATATTATCAAGTTGAATAAGTCATGGGACAAAGATAGAATGCCACTTAAAACATAGCTATAACAAAGAATATTCTTCTGACATCCTAGAAGCATGTTACAAGCACATATCACATTTAATGTTACCACATTTTTATAATGTAAACATGGTGAATATACAGGCTTTTAATTGTCACAAAAAGGGGGGATGAGAGAGAGAGAGAGAGAGAGAGAGAGAGGAAACTGGCCTTCAAGCCTTATTTAGTCAATGCATTCAGTGATTACTCCACTGGATGTTTTCTCCATAACAAATAACAAAAAAATAAAATTGGTTTATTTGGTAATGTCATTCCTACAAAACCAGTTGGTTAAAAAGAGAAAAAAAAATCCTAAATTACTTGTCCCAATTGTTCGTTATTTCTGAAAAAACAAGCTACGTGATTGTCTACTAGGATTTCAGGGGTTACCTTAAAAATAGCAAGTTACTAGAAATTTCTATGTCCTCCAGAAGTAAAAGCAGACGTAAAAGAACTGTGCAACCCAGAGGGGTTTCTATTCTAATTTTACAAGCTGGAGTGTTTCAAATAACCAGTATGTGAAACTACTAGGTGCAGGCAATTTGAAAGCCAATTCGTTAATCTCTAATTAAGGAGTATCTTGACTCAAAAGGATAGAATAAAGCAAAAACAAGTTAAGATATTAGCCAAAGCAGAGAGAGAGAGAGAGAGAGAGAGACAGAATAAATTTGGAAAATAACAGAGAAATAAGCAAAGAAAAATAAAATGGCTTTAGTAAAAGTGGTAGAACTAAAAGGTCGACATGACTAAAAGAAATATCCTCAAAAAAGTTATCATCTAATTCTTTAACTTTTCGTTTGGAAATAATTATAAATTCACAAGATGTTGAAAAGAAATGTATCGGAACTCCAGTTTATACTTCACTCAAGCTTCTCTAGTGTTAATATCTTCCATGATTACAGTTCAGTATTGTTATTTCAATTCCACTAGTTATACATACATTCACTGATGTGTGGATGTGTGGGTAGCTCTATGCCATTTTGTCATGTGTACCACTTCAAAGAACCACCAGCATGATCAAGACTTTTAACTATGGAAGAAGCAAGGCCAGAAAACTCGAGGACCAGTCCATACAGGTTTGGGATTCCTGGCCCAGCGCTGTGTCATGGAAATCCTGGTTGTTGCCTCTCCTTGGCATTATAGACCCAATACTCTTACCACTATTCTTTGTAGCATCTGTTTTTAATTCACTCACTCATTTTGTCTCTAACAGAATACAAGTGGTCAGCTCAAGATGGTCATGAGGCAGGCTTTTCAGTCTTTGAGGTAAAACAATGAGACCAGCCCTCTAGACAATGCAGGGGAACTTTTCCCGACCTCAGAGCACCATGGAACATTCGGCAAGAGAAGAGTACCCACAACAAGGCCTACACCCATCGGGCAGCTTGAAGAAGATAGAGAGGATGGATGGAACTTTACCCATTTTACCCTGGTAAGACTATGCATCGCTTCTCTAGAGGTAGCAAAGTAGACTTTAATCTCTGTGTGTAAGAGGGGTGCTGAAAAAAATGGGAATTTTTGTATGGTTGATTGGGGAAGAAATGTAGGAGCAAGACTTGGAAGCAGACAATCATTTGCACATCAAAGGTCTTGCCCTCTTCAATAACTTTGTATGGGAGATTCCAGCCCTCTCCTGGGGGCAGCTTATGGGAATCTTTCTCACCCTGCACCACAGGAGATCCTGGGTCCCTTAACACTGTGTTGATGAGGTTCTGTGAGGAATTTCAGGAATTCCACTCCCTCGAAGGCCTCCACCCAGCAATATCCCATAAATGGGGTGGGGGAGGAGAAACAGCAGCCAGATCCGATTCTATAAAAATTCCAGTCTTAATGCAGGCTGTGTTCTCAATTCTTTCCTGAGATGCCCAGCTGACCTGCCAGGTTTATTTCTCTTAATTAATCTTTGCTATCTCACTAACAAAAAAAATTAACTTTACTGAACCACAAGACTCTTTCGTCCTATCCCTCAGTAGCCATACACATCTCCTCTCCCCTCTCTCTAAACCTTGGCAGCTACTAATATGGTCTCTGTCTCCAAAAGTATTTAGTTTACAGACATTATACACATCTATCTTTTTGAGACTGATTTTTTTTCATGCAGAATAACTTCCTTGGGTTCATCAAACTGGTGCATCTATCAGTGATCCATTACTTCTAATTGCTGAGTAAGACTCTATGGTATGTATACACCTCACTAACAGCTTACTCATTAGAAGATATTTCAGTAGTTTCCACTTTGGGACTATTACTTTTTTTTGAAGGGGGGATCATTTACTAATAAAGCTATTTGAGCATTTGCTTGCAAGGTTGGGGGTGAAAATAAGTTTTCATTTCTATTGGAAATATGCTAATGAGTTTAATTATTGGGTCATATGCTAAGCTACTTTTTTTTTTTTTTTTGACAGGCAGAGTGGACAGTGAGAGAGAGAGACAGAGAGAAAGGTCTTCCTTTGTCGTTGGTTCACCCTCCAATGGCCGCCGAGGCTGGCGCACTGCGGCCGGCGCACCGCGCTGATCCGATGGCAGGAGCCAGGTGCTTCTCCTGGTCTCCCATGGGGTGCAGGACCCAAGTACTTGGGCCATCCTCCACTGCACTCCCTGGCCACAGCAGAGAGCTGGCCTGGAAGAGGGGTAACCAGGACAGGATCGGTGCCCCGACTGGGACTAGAACCCGGTGTGCCGGCGCCGCAAGGCGGAGGATTAGCCTATTGAGCCGCGGTGCCGGCCTAAGCTACTTTTTAATTTTAAAAGGAACTGCCAATAATCCTCCGCCTGTGGCGCCGGCACCCCAGGTCTAGTCCCAGTTGGGGTGCCGGATTCTGTCCCAGTTGCCCCTCTTCCAGGCCAGCTCTCTGCTGTGGCCCAGGATGCAGTGGAGGATGGCCCAAGTGCTTGGGCCCTGTGCCCGTATGAGAGACCAGGAGGAAGCACCTGGCTCCTGGCTTCGGATCGACCAGCCGTAGCGGCCATTTGTGGGGTGAACCAACGGAAAAAGGAAGACCTTTCTCTCTGTCTCGCTCTCTCTCACTGTCTAACTCTGCCTGTCAAAAAAAATAAAATAAAATAAAGGTACTGCCAAATAATTTTCTGGAGGAGTTGCTATCCTTTTACATTGCCACTAGCTATGTATGAGTAATCCAGCTCTCCCACATCACTATTTCTTATTTTATTCATTCTGTAAGGTGTGTAGTTGTTATTTGTGTTTCTTGATTGGTTAATGATTAATGAGGATGTTTTCATGTGTTTATCACTCTCTGTATATTCTTGTTGGCAAAATGTCTTGTGCATGTCTTTTGCCCATTTCCAATTGGGCTAATTATATTCTTAGTGTTCAATTTTGAGAGGTTTTACATTCTACATACTTATCTTGTGTCAAACATAAGATTTATATATATTTTCCCTCCCTCAGTTGGTAGCTTACCTACTTTTTTCATTTTTTGTGGCAAACTACATATAACATAAATCTTACACTATCAGTGATTTCTCAGTGTAAGTTCACTGGTATTAAATATATTCATAAAACTGTGCAACCATCACCACCATCCATCTCCAGAACACTCTTCATCTGGGAAAACTGAAACTCTGCACCAACTAATAAATAATTCACAATTTACCCCACTACCCAGTCCCTAGCACCACCATTACACCTTCTGTATTTATGCTTTTTAAAGCTCTTAAGTATCTCATATAAATGGAATCATACAATTTGTCTTTTTAATTGGCTTTTTCACTTATCATAATATACTCAAGGTTCACTATGTTGTCACAAATATCAGAACTAATTTCCTCTGTAAGGCTAAATACTATTCCATTCTATGCAAAAATGAAAGATTGTTTTTCCTTGTTTTTAAAAAAATTATTTTATTTATTTGAAAGGCAGAGTGACACAGAGAGATAAAGACACAGAAAGCAAGAGCTGTCCATCTGTTGGTCCTCTCCCCCAAATGGCTGCAAGAGCCAGCTCAGGGCCAAGCAAACCGTGGGTTTGGAATTCTATCTGGGTCTGTCACGTGAGTGACAGGGTCCGAAGCATTTAAGCCATCTTGCATTGCTTTCCCAGTCACATTCACAGGGAGCAGGATCAGGAACAAAGTAGGAGGGACTCATTGGTGCTCCAATATTGGAGCAAACAGTGGCTTAACATGCTGGGCACAATGCAAGTCCCAAAAGTTTATTTTTTCATTCATCCACCAGTGGGTCCTTGAGTTCTTTCAGTATCTTAACTATTGTGAATAATACTGTTGTGGACATAGATATATAAGTATCTCTTTGAGACACTGTTTTCTTCTATTCTGGATATATGCTCAGAAGTGGAATTGCTGCATCATATGGTAATTTTACTTTTAATATTTTTGGAACCTCTATATTGATTTCTACAATATTTACCACTTTATATTTCCACTATTACACAAGTGTTCCAATTTCTTGGTATCTATCAACACTTTCTTTTCTTTTTATACAAGCCATTCTAATGAGTATCAGGTAATTCCTTGCTATAGTTTTGATGTGCATTTCTTTAATGATTAATAATGCTGAATATTGACATTGTAACAATATTAAGTTTTCCAATCTATAAACATAGGTGTATTGCCTTTTAGTTATGCCTTTTTAAATCTTTTTCAACAATGTTTTGTAATTTACATTGTACAAGTCTTTGAATTCTTTAAGTTAATTCCTGATTACTTTTTTGATGCTATTACAAAAAGAAGTATTTTCATAATATCTTCATCATACTGTTCACTGATGGTGGATTTGATTTTTGTATCTTGACTTTGTATCCAGCCACTTTGCTAAATGTACTTATTAATTTAAAATTTGATTTTAATTCATATTTTTGCATTCCACATGGGTTTCATATATGTGTTAATATGCAATATTGTATGGAACAGAATGTGCTATTTCAAGACATTTTTTACAGCAAGCACTGACTACATCACAATGCTCAGCATTCTTATTCCTATCACTTCTTTATGTCCAGAAGGGTCAAGCTCATCTCTTTTAATAAAATACATCATAGTTACTTTGAATGATAGTCAACCCAGTGAACATATTCTTTATGTTCACTAGAATATATTCCACCTATCTGAGTTTAGGTACCCTATCCAACTTCCCTCTACTTCCCTTCCTTCCTCAACCTTTAGTAACCACTTTTTTACATCTAGGTCAACTTTTTTAACTTTGGCATATGAGAGAGATCATGTGATGCTGGTATTTTTTGTACCTGGATTATTCCAATTAACATAATGCACTCCATTTCCATCCATTTTGCTGAAAATGCTAGGATTTTATTATTCTTCATGACTAAACAGCTGTGTGGCTCTAGGGTTTTCTACACTTAAAATTGTATCATTGGGTGTGGACATTTAGGGCAAGTTAAGATGCTGGTTGGGACACCCAAATTCCATATAGGAATGCTCAGGTGAATATCAGTCCTGGCTGTACTCCTAGTCCAGCTTCCTGCTAATATACTCTACACTCTGGGAGGCACTGGGTGATGGCTGCTCTCACCCATGCGAGAGACTCAGATTGAGTTCTGAGATACTGATTTTGGCTTGCACTAACCGTGGCTGTTATTGGCATTTGGGGGGAGTAAACAAGTGGAAGGGAAATCAGTCAGTCTATCTCCCCCCAGGCAAAAATAAATAAATAAAAATTTAATATAAAATAAAATAATATCATCTGTGAACAGGGAACTTGTACTCCTTCCATTCTAAATACCTTGCCTTTTATTTCTTTTTCTTGCCTAATTGTTCTGGCTAAGTTTTCCCATACTATCTTGAATAGATTAGCAGAAACAAACATGCTTGCATTACTCTTAATCTTAGAGACAAATGCTCAATCTTTCACCACTGAGTGTAATCAATGTTTTAGATTTTTTCACATAGGGGCTATATTATATTAAGGTAACTTCCTCTATTTCTACATTGTTGAGTTTGTTTTGTTTTGTTTTTAACAGTGAAAGGGTGCTGGGTTTTGAAGGGATTTTTCCACATCAATTGAGATGATGAGTGTTTGTCCTCCTCCATTCTGTTAATGTGTTGTATTATATCATATGTTAAACCATCCTTTCATTCCAGGAATAAATACAACTTGGTCATGATACATAATCATTTTACTATGTTGGCATTTCTTAAGTTTTTTGCTCAATGTTCATAAGGGATTTTGGTTTATATTCTTTGATGTTTTGCCTGGTATTAGTATCAGGGTAATGCTGGTCTCACAGAATGCATTAGAAAGGGTTCCCTCCATTTCATTTTTTTTGGAAAAGATTGGTGTTATTTCTTTAAATTTAAATTCACCAATGAAGTCAACATCCAGGACTTTTATGGAAGAGTTTTGATTGCTGATTCAACCCCCTTGTGCTATAGGTCAACTCAGATTTTCTATTTCTTCATGATTTAGTTTCGGTATGTTTTGTGTTTCTAGTAATTATACATTTTGTCTAATTTATTCAACTTAGGAATATGATTGTTCATAATACTCTATTGTAAACCTGTTTTATTTATGCAGTTATTAGTAGCAACTTCACCATTTTCATTTTTATTTTAGTAATTCAGTCTGGTCTCTTTTCCTAGTCCATCTAGCTAAAGGATTGTCTATTTTGCCCATCTTTTCAAAGAACCAAATCTTGATCTCACTGATTTTCTCCCTATTTTCTATTTCATTGATCTCTGATTAATATTAAGGATTACTTTCTTGCTGATAGCTTTGTGTTTAGCTTGTTTTTTCTTTTTCTAGTTTCTTAACTTGAAAAATTAAATGATTGATTTGATATATTTCTTACTCATTTTATTTAGTTGAAAGGCATGGCGGAGATGGGTGGGGAGAGAGGAAAGAGAAAGAGAAAGAGGAAGAGAAAGAGGAAGAGAGAAAGAGAGAGAGAGAAAGTATTTTCCATCCACAGGTTCACTATTCAAATGGCTGCAACAGCCAGGGCTGGGCCAGACTGAAGCCAGGAGCTGATAGATTCATCCAGGTCTCCCACGTGGGTGCAGGGGCCCAAGCACTTGGGCCATCTTCTGCTGCTTTCCAAGGTGCATTAGCAAGGAATTGGACTGGAAGTAGGATGCCAGCATTGCAGTCAGTAGCTTAAGCTACTATGCCACAATGCCTTCCCCTCTTGTTTTCTAATGTAGGCATTTAGAGCTAATTTCCTCCTCACCACTACTTCTATTGCGTCCTTCAGAATTTTATATACTGTGTTTTATTTTTTACTTGTCAATTAGCATTTTTAATTTCCTTTGTGATTTTTTTTTTCATCCTTTGGTTGTTTAAGAGTGTATAGTGTAACTTAACTTCCATAAGTTTTTGAATTTTCCAATTCTACTTCTATTACTGATTTCTAACTTTATCCCATTAGGTTGGAGATGATATGATACCTTTTTTATATATGTCTTTAAGGTGATTGAGACCTAATTTCTGTCCTAACCTATAGTCTAACCTGGAAAATGACCCATGTGTATTTGAGAACAATGTATATAGTGCCAAGCTGAGTAGAGAATTCTGTTTGTATGTTGAATCCAGTTGGTTTATTGTAGTAAGTCCTGTTTCTTTATTTTTTTTTTCTGTGTGGCTGTTTTATCCATTATTGAGAGTGAGATATTGAAGTCTCCAAATATTATTGTGGAACCAGTACTACCTTCCATACTGTCAAAGTAGTTTTGACAGTACATTTGTTGCTTCACATATTTTTATGGACTGTTAATAGGTGTCTAAATGTTCATTATTGTTGTATTTTCTTGAATTATTAAAACTTTTACTCATATCTAATTTTACTTTTTTGCAACTTCTAATTTTTTTATGTGAAATCTATTTTATCTGATATAAATATGGTCATCTCTACTGTGTACTAGTTACTATTTGCATGATATATCTTTTTTCTATCCTTTAACTTTCAATTGATGCGTGTGTTTGGGTGTAAAGTAAGTCTCTTAGATAGCAATTGTTGTTGTACATGGCTTTTCTTTTGCTAATCTCTGTTTTTTTTTTTTTATTAGACCCAGCAATCCATTTATACTTAAAGTTATTACTGAGAAGGAAGAATTGCTGCCTTTTTCTATTGTTTTTCCATATGTGCTCTGGCTTTTTGACTCTTATTTCCTACATTATTGTCTTTAATTTCACTCCCTTCCTCATTTCTTTTTGGGTATACTCTATACCTTTTTCTTGGTATTTACCATGGAGATATCACTTAACATCCTACAATTGTAACACTTGAATTTGCACTTATTCCAGCTTAATTCAATAACATACCTTACAATTTCATTACAATCCCTTTTATTTGTTGATTTTGGAAAATTACATACATTTGTGCATTTTGTTGCCCAAACATAGAATAAATAAAGCAATAATTCTTTGAAATGCATCAATCTCTTAAATGATGTAAAAAACAAAATATTTAAAAACCAAATTTACAGAAAGTGACAAACCAAAGTTAAAGTAACACTAGTTTTTAGACTAGCAATTATGTTTTTAATGTATTACTCTTTTTTATTATGGAGAAAAGAAAATGCACAGTTACAAATGGTTATTCCAATAGCACAAGCATTTATGATGACCATTTGCCTTTAATGTTGTTTATGTTTCTTAGTGTAGCTTTGAGCTACTCATTAGCATCCTTTTATTTCAACCTTCAAGTCTACTTTGAGCATTTCTATGAGGGAAGGTAAAGTGGTAATGAACTCCCAGAGCTTTTGTTTACCTGGAAACATCTTAATGACTCACTCACTCTTGAAGGACAACTTGGCCGGTATAGAACTGTTGGTTGACAGTTATTTTTTCTTTTAGCACTTTGAATATATCAGCCCACTTCCTTCCAAAGTTTCTTATAAGAAACTGCTGATCATCTCCCTGAGGTCCCTGTGAATGTGATGAGTCATTTCTCTCTTGCTGCTTTCCAGCTTCCTTGTGGGTTTCTCTCAGTTCATCTCATTCCATGTTTGTAAACCTTCTTGGATTTTTATATTAATGTCTTTCATAAAATTTGGGATGTTTTCCATGTCTTTGCATATTCTCTCTACTGCTTTCTCTCTTTTTTTCTCTTTCTGAGACCCCCACAATACATGTGGATCTGTTTGATGATCCGCCAGTCTCTTACATTATGTCCATTTTCTCCTCAATCTTTCTCTTTCTTCTGATCCAATTTCTATTGTTGCATCTTCAAGTTCGCTGATTCTGTCTTCTGTTTTCTTAAATCTTTGAATCTCTCTAGTAATTTTTTTTTACATTTCAGTTATTGTACTTTTCAATTCCAAATTGCTTTAGGATCTCATTTCAGGTTTTCTAACTATGGCTATTCCAATGTTGTTCATTTATCATTTACTTAACTTTCTCTAGATATCCCTTTGGGATTCACTTATTTTTATTTATTTGATATGCAGAGAGATAGGAATAGAGACAACAGAGAGAGAAATCTTCCATCTGACGGTTCTCTCCCCAAATGCCCAAAACAGATGGGGTTGCATCAGGTCAAAACGATGCACACAGAATTTGAACTGGGTCTAGGGCTAAGGTGGGCTAGGACCCAACATCTTGAGCCATCACTTTCTGCTCCCTAAGATGTACATTACTGGGAAGCTGGAATTGGAATTAGAAACAGGAGTTGAACTCATGTACTCCAAATAGGCTGTGCATGTCCCAACCAGCATCTTATCCACAAAGCCAAACGCCCACCTTTACATTTTCTTTTATTTCCTTGAGTATACCTAAGACATTTATTTTAAAATCTTTGTTTAGTAGATGTGTCATTGGATATTTTTCAGAAATAGTCTCTGTTGATTTACTGGTAGACTATCTAGGTAGTGGGAATCAACTTGTTTAAATTTAAGGTCTTTTCAGTTCTTTTTTAAGACTGTGTCTGTTTTCTGGGAATGTGTGTCACTTTTTGATTTTTTTTTCCCTGTATGTTCAGTCACAGTTGAGTGTCCTGGTTTTAATGTCTGGCCCACAAAATTTTTATAAAGGGGGGGATGGGGAATGAAGGAATAAGAAAGGGGCTGCTGGCTCTTTAAATCCCTTTGAACTACAATTCTCAGAATGACAGCTGTGCAGAAGCCCTAGAGCACCCAGTCCTGAATGAAAGAGGATAAAGCATTTTTGAAGTAATGCCTCTGATTTAAAAAAAGGCAGGAAGGAGGAAATTCTAAAACAGAAAACATAACAGACATTCACTAATAACTAGAAAATATGCTAAGAATATATCATTCTTTTTTGTCAATAACAAAAAAAGCTAAAGCAAATTAGAAATTATACAAAGAAAATAAAAAATAGATGTGAAGGTCATAACACATACTAAATGTCTTAAAATGTCCAAAGATAATGTGGACTTCATTTGTAATGTTCATTCTCATGGTATTAATTTCTAACGAAATGTCATTGTCATCAGGGAGTATGCTCTGAATGATTAGTCATTTGACATTTGATGGTATCTGTTTTCAGATGCATTTATAAAAACTTTTCTGAAGGCTCCACTTGTGCTTAAAAGAATGCTGATTTAGCACTTGTTACATCCAATGTTGTTTTCGGATCCATTAGATCAAAATAGATAACCATATTGTTTAAATCTTCCCTATTCCATACTAAAAACACTTAAAATACCCTATGACAAAAATATACTATATATTTCTGTCGAATATGAGAGTATTTTTTTGTATTTTTAGGCCATTTTGCATAGCTTCACTGCATGGATTTCATTCATTTTTCTGGGACTCTGAGTAAAAAATTACAGATCTCACACTCTTCTCCACGCCTTGAATGCTCGTGTCTGTCATTCTATTGTTTTGTCTTTCCACACCACAATTTCATTTTTTCATCACTACTTCTCTCTTCAACTATGTCAAATTGATATAAAACATACCCTGGTATTGTGTTGTTCATATGTCAAATTTTTATTTTCGAATTTTTTTTTCTTATTTATTTGAAAGGCAGCAAGAGAAATAAAGGAGAGTGAGTGAGCAAGCTCATTCCCATCTGATAGCCTACTCTGCTAAATGCCTGCCACGTGACTGGACCAGGCCAAAGTTATGAGTTAAGAACTCAATCCAGATCCCCCAGTTACTTGAGTTATCATCCCTGCCTCCTAGGGCCTGCATTAACATAAAACTGGAGTCAGGAACCATGGCTCAATATCAAACCCAAACACTCAGATACGGGACATGAGCATCATTGCTGACATCTTAACTGCTGGACAAAACTTATTTATTTGGAAGTTAGAGTTACAGAGAAGGAGAGGCAGAGGCAGATGGCTGCCACTGTCTGGTCTGGGCCAGGCTGATGCTAGGAGCCAGGAGCTTCTTTCAAGTCTCCCACATGGGTTCAGGGGCCCAAGCACTTGGGCCACCTTCTGTTGCTTCTCCCAGGCCATGAACAGGGAGCAGGATCAGAAGTGGGAGAGCTGAGACTCGAACCTGTGCCCATGTGGCATGGTGGTACCACAGGTGGCAGCTTTATATGCTATGCCACAATGCTGCCCACTCAAATTTTTATTTCTTACTTATTATGATATTTTAATGTATTTCTAAAATTTCCAGTCTCCTATTTCATTTGCAACTTTGGCTTTGTTTCGTTGAACATAGTAACAATTTTGTGCCTAATGAGTCTAATATCCAAAGATTTTCTGAGCCTTTTCAATTCTCTGTGGTTTCTGCTGTTTATTATTCATGGTCTCTTGATCTCTTGAGTGTCTTATTACCTCTCTTCTGGACACTATTATTTTAAAAGTTACTTGTAGGAATAATCTGAGGCATGAGGTTATGATAACTTTCTTTAGATAGTTTTTGGTTTGCTTGGTTTTATTTTGCACTGACAAGGTGTTAGGAGTCTCGCTAATGTGGGATGACTTTTACCAACAGAGATTCTCTGGCCAACCTGGATAATGGGAAGTCAGGTGCAGGTTTCTGAGGGCTTTTCACAGAATTCATAGAAAATAAGTATTATGAAAGAATTATGCATGAATTTCAAATTGCTTGGTACTAAAATAAATGTATGTTTACTTATATTCTTTTTTTTTTTTTTTTGACAGGCAGAGTTAGATGGTGAGAGAGAGAGAGAGACAGAGAGAAAGGTCTTCCTTCTGTTGGTTCACCTCCCAAATGGCTGCTATGGCCGGCGCTGCACCGAGCCGAAGCCAGGAGCCAGGTGTTTCCTCCTGGTCTCCCATGCAGGTGCATGGCCTGAGCACTTGGACCATCCTCCACTGCCTTTCTGGGCCACAGCAGAGAGCTGGACAGGAAGAGGAGCAACTGGGACAGAACCGGCACCCCAACCGGGAGTAGAACCCAGAGTGCTTGGGACTGCAGGCGGAGGATTAGCCAGCCTATTGAGCCGCCGCGCCAGCCATATTCTTTCACAAACTCTTTGAAGACCCCTCCATTTCTAACGTTTACTCATAAACTAAAGATACCCGTTAGGGTCATGCCTTGAAGTAGAAGTAGCTTTAAATACACCTTTCTCTCTTTCTGCTCTTATTTTAAATATTTATTTATTGTTTATTCATGTGAAAGGCAAAGGCAGTCAGACAGATGAATTGAAAGAGAGCTTCAATCCATTGGTTCACCCCCCAAATGCCTGCAATAGCCACAGCTGGACCAGGACAGAGCCAGGATTGAGGGATTCGATCTGGGTCTCCCACATGGAAGGCTTTAACCTAATTATGTGGGCCATCACCTGCTGCCATGCAGAGTATACATTAGCTGGAAGCTGGAATTGGAAGCAGAGCTGGACACAAACCCAGGTACTCAGACATGGCATGCAGGTATCTCAAGTGTCATTTTAATTTCTACTCCAAATGACTGCACCTGTGTCTCTATTCTTGATGAAATACTGGCATTGATTTTCAGTTCCTCTATGCAGCTGCCAAAGCAAAGTTTAGTTCAACAGATAATTATTTGGATGAAAAAAACAAAACACTGGTCAAATCAGTTTTAAATGCTAACTTATTTGGGCTTGATTCTTATCTGTTCCTCCTTTCCCACAGATTTTAGTCCAGTATTACATTATTATATCCTTAGTTCTTTGATACTTTTAAATACTTTAAAATATTCCTAATTTAATATTTTGGCTGTCCTCAGAATAATGATTGGTTTAAATTACATTACCAACCAACCTTTCTCTAAAGCTCAGTCTATTTGTCCTCCATTGCTGGCATTTTTTTATTTTCCGATACTTTCCTTTTTATCAGACAGTTTTTACAAAGCCTTATGTGTCTCAGGGTAGGAATGGAGAGCATAAGACAAAGAATTTAAAAATTCTGTTGTTTACTGTTATATTTGATAGCATTGATAAAGACAAATATGCATCAATGCCGGTAGAGAACACAATTACCACCAAAATTGCTCACTCACAGTACCTCAGATGGGAAAGGAAACAACTAAATAGAAAAGTTAAAAAATTCGGTACCAGTCAGTGTTCCTCCCAAAAAAGAGCTTGTTTCAGGACTCCAGCAAAAGTTCCCCACTGCCTGAAGCAAATCCCCTAATTCTAAGAACAAGAAGATGGTAGAGAGGCAATTTCATATAGGTACCCAACCAAAGAGTGATGAGTAAAGCAATAAGATGATAGAATCCCATCCCTCAATACAAAAGACAAAACGCAGCGACAAAGAGACAGAGTGGATCAGGTGCTCATTCTAGGCAATAGTCTGAAACAAGCTCCAAAGTTCTCTTGTGACCAGGCATTGTGTCCTTGGGATTCAAATGAGGTCCACGTTTCTTCATATTTCACAGAGATGGTAGAGAACACATACATAATGAGTAGCCCACATCCCAAAGTTGACTGAAAAAAAAAAACAACAACAACAACAAAAAAAACAAGTAAATTATTCCCTGCTACCCAAAAAGTAAAGAAAGCTGCTGTCAGAGATCTGGGTCTACAGAAGCCTTGTTTGCATGACAATAAGGCAGTGTCCTGCAGGGACCGCTAAGCACCAGAAACAATGTCCAGCTCACCTGCCTAATGTGGACAGATGTCAACCTAATATGAGACTCACTCCTTCCTCTGCACCTCCACATACTAAATGACCCTAAAAGTCAGAAATAAACTCAATGGTCTCATCAAAACCTAAAAATCACATCTATTTAAAAACTGTAGCTACCTGTGCCCATTAGCATACATCCTTGGTTCACACGTTATCTTTGACCTTTTTTCTCATTTCAAACTCCTACTGCCCAGGCGGCCACATCAGGTACTACAGATGGGGTGGCTTATATGACAGGAATTCCTTTCCTACCAGATATTGGAATTCTGATATCAAGGTGTTGAGAGCTTGGTTCCTTCTGAGGGATGTAAGGGAAACTCTGTTCCATGCTTCTCTTAGTTTCTGGAGTTTGCTGCCCACTTTTGGCATTTCCTGGCTTGTAGATGCATCATTTCAGTCTGACTTCTGCCTTCATAACATTCTGTCTCTTTACAGTCTTCACTATGCACATACTTGTATCTAATGCTTTGTCCCAATTTCCCCTCTACATAAGGTCATCAGTCACACTGGATTAGGATCCACCCTAAAGACCTCACTTTAACTTGAATACCTGTATTAAGACCGCACCAGTTGCTCCACTTCCTATCCAGCTCCTTGTTAATGTGCCTAGGGAGGCAGCAAAAGGCAGTTCAAGTTCTTGGGCCCCTGCCTCCCACATGGGAGACCAGGATGGAGTTCTAGGCCTCTGGCTTCAGCCTGGCCCAGTTCTGACTGTTGGTGAATGAACCAGCAGATGGAAGATCTCTTTCTCTCTGCTCTTTTCTCATCTGTCACTCTGTCTTTCAAATAAACAAATAAATATTTAAAAAAAAAACAAAACAATGTATTTTCAATAAGTTTACATTCTGAGGAACTAGGGGATTAGGACCTTGATTTATGTTTTGAGGAAGACACAATTAAACCCATTACATGGGCCATCCCTCACGCTCACCCCAACCCTTACTGCCAACTCATCTCAGGTTTCCAATAAGTAGTGTGAGCACATCAATTTGAGACATGTTTTGAGGAGGCTGAAATTTAAAGTCTGAAGTTTTTATTTTTAAATGCATGAACAGTGTACCTAAAGGCACAATGTACAAATGACTATAATCCTTCTATGCCACCATTTTCTGCTCCTGAAAACTGTTTACAATGAAAAAGAGGTAAGTTTTGAATCATCATGTTTACATTGTCCAAATATTCAAATTCGGTGGAATAGACTCAACTGACTATCTTCTCATTAGAAACATTTTAAAGGGTCCTGATTCATACTGTTTCAGAGGGAAAAGGAAAGAGACAACAGTTTGTTGTACTGAGTTTGTGATGGAACTGTAGCAGAACTTCACTAATAAAGGCAGCAAAGATTGAAGAAGAGAGAGTTTGAGGTCTTAGTATGATAGTCATCGACAGATTTCATTGGAATTAAAAGATATGCACATTAATCAGCTACTTTCAGAGAAATGAAGGTTGGTTAACTTCTTTTTGGCAACCTTCCCATATTCCAATCATGGAACATTCCAACAGTTACATAAAAAAAAAGAAAGAAAAAAGAACTTAACTTTTGGAAATGTGGTATTACATCTCAATTCGCCTCTAAACAATTCAGTCTTGACTGTGTTCCCTGTTAAGGGAGAGAATCTTATCTTGACTTATTTTATATTTTGCACACTCCTTAGGGGACCTACAACACAACTCAGTACAAGGTATGACTCTAATACAGCACTTACATACATGAATGAATTTTTCATCATTCAAAATTCTGATCCTTATACTGTTTCAGTCTAACTCTTCTGCACTGAATTTATTAATTAGCTGTGCTTTGAGATTATTTAACTTCCATTCTTTCCCAATTTTCATTATACCATTTAAAAGACTTGATAAAGAAGAAAATAAATAAAAGTTACACATTTAAGGGAGAAAAAGAATAAGAAGTGGCAGGACTGTTATTTTTAATGTGTTATTACTCTAAAATATAAGTTCTATGTACAGCCTATGGTGTAAATACAATTAAGTACTTTAGTTTTTAAAAATATATGGTTAATAATGTATTTGCAATCTTGAATAGCTACACTTATATAGAGTCATACTTGTAAAGAGATAAGCAAATATTCTTTTTAATAAACATTAACTCAACCATAAACTTACTCTTCCTAGTCTTCTGGACCTACATCTCTCTGCTCCTTGGTAGAATTGCTTCTAGAACAATAACAATAAGCCAAAATCCAAGGCTTTCTGATGATTTAACGCAGGTGTCAGCAAACTATGATCACTGGACCAAATCTGGCAGCTGCACATTTTTTTTCATAGTTTTACTGGAAAGTAGCCACATCTTTCTGCTTTGTATTGTTTGTGGCTATTCCTGTTCCAAAGCAAGAGAGCTGGTAGTTGTGACAGAGACGGTGGAGCCCACGAAGGCTGAAATATACCCTCTCTGGCCATTTACACAAAAAAAGGTTTGCTGACCTCTGGGACAGACAATAGCAGGTGCACTGACTGATTTTTTTCTTCTGTTTTTAACTTTTGAAGACAGGTTCAATCACAAAATGATTTCATTTAAAGGTTTGTTTTTCACATGACCATACGTGGACATGCAAAGCTATCAGTTTTGATGAAATCGTTTGGTGAATGTGAAGTCAACCCCCCTGAAGTGCAGCTTGCGTTGGCTGCTTTCTGGAAAAAGGAATAAGTTTCTAGGTAAGAGCACAGCGTTACAGATCTTCCCAATTCCATTTGGAAGAATTCTTCTCAGAAACACGCTTGCCTTTGACAGTCATGTCTGTGTTCTCACTGCAAACAGAAATATCGTGATTCAAGAAAATCAAATTACAATGGATTTACTTTACTCCACCCTAAGTGGAAAATCAGAGTCCTAGTTCTGTGCCAATGCCCTTTCCTTTGCCTTCCACTCTGAGCTTTCTCTTTATCACCTTCCAGCTGTCAATACCGAATGTCCTCATTTTTCTTACAAAGTACTCTCATATATCCACTTCAGAATTAAAATTAATTTAGTCTCTCATTCCCTTACTAATGGATGTGCTTTCTGCTAGACTGTCTTCCTACGCATAGAGAAGAAAGGAAATTCTTTCACATTTTTTTAAAAACCACAAAGTTGAAATCAGTTCACTCCATTGCCCTCAAATAATCTTTTAAGTTACACACATAAGCTTGTGATTTATTTGTCCAAGGATCACTGAAAAACTGATTGTCTCCTTTGTATTGATTGATTTTATTTGAAAGGCAAAGAGATAGAAAGAGATCTGCTGGTTCACTCTCCAAATACCTGCAACAGTCAGGTTTGGGCCAGGCTGAAGCCAGGAGCTGGAAACTTCACCTACATCTCCCATATGATGTGGGGATCCAGCTTCTTAAGCCGGCATCTGCTTCATGCCAAGGGCTCATTAGCAGGAAGTTGCAACTGGGAGTGGTGCCAGTACTGGAACCCAGGCATTTCAATATGCAGACATCCGGAGCTGGGTCTTACCCTGTGCACCAGACATCTGATCTGAAAATTACCATAGTAATTATATTAAGAAAGAGAAAAAGTTGTAGAACTTCCCTTTTCCTCTCAATTCTGAAAAGTAGAGCCCACCCAGGGCCAGTGAATGAAGCTCTGCTTGAGAGGAGAGGGATGTGAATGGTGCTGTGGTCACTGACCGAAGAACTCCTCGGCTCCGGGCAGTTTCAGCATGAGTCAGGGGAACACCGGACAAGAGCTTGTCCTCTCGCACCTAGGACGGGGTTGGCAGGCATGGCTGAAGCTGAGTTGGAGGCTGTGTGGAGCACCGCTCTGAGAGGCTTCTCGGAAGAGGCGGCTGGCACAGCAGGAGAGGGAATGTGTTCCAAAAAAGGATGACAGAGAACTAGTCCCCTCTCAACTTTCCTACCACCAAACTGGCCGGATGGTCTGGGCAACCCTTGTAGCCTTGGAGGGAGCCCTCAAAACAGCTGAGAACACACTTCCTGCCAGATTGGCAGACTGCGCCTTGGGAAGAAAAAAAAGGAATTGTCTGGCCTAGAACTTCTACTTCGTATGTTTTGAACCCCAAATGAGTTGAATTTCAAGGATTAAATTGTACCAACAATGCAATAACCTAATCTCATTTGGCCACAGCTAAAAACTGAGCAATCTAATCGATTTTAGCTTAGCCATCTAGGAACGTGGATCCACATACAGTACTCGATAAAAGTAATTACTTTTTCTAAGATTTGTGGTGCTTCTTATACTTAATCTTTTTGTTTCCTTTCCTGCATTTGTTTGCTTTTTATCCAATTCTACTGTTTTGTGTGTTGCTTTGTTTAACTTATAATTTGCCTCAAATCCTGCTAGAACGCTGAATGTGCACAATAAATAAGGGATTGATTCAAATTCCTTAGTTTCACATTTCCTTAGAATTAATTTTCTTCTAACTAATCTAATGCCATTAAAATATAGAAATATGTTATACCCCCAAGGTACTTCATGGAGCTCTATTAAAATACTTTTCCACTGTAATTATTTCATGTAGTGGGAATGAAATTTGTTTATATGCTAAAGTAACTTCTAAAAAACCAAAATGGTTCCATTATGTAGACTGGCTAGACTAGGGTACAATAACATATAATTTATCAAATTTATTCATTTGTGTCTATTAAAAGCATTTTTAATTTTGAAATATTTCTAAGTGAGGAAGAAACAATATAATATGGACTATGTAAGAGCTAACAAATAACATTTTACTATTTGTGCTTGAGCTTAATTTTTTGTGATGAAAAAAATTAGATACAAATATATGTACCCATCTATTTTTATATTTTCTGTCCTTTTTTTAAAGGATTCATTTTATTTATTTGAAAGACAGAGTTACAGAGAGAGGTACATATATAGAGAGAGGTCTTCTATCTGCTGGTTCACTCCCCAAATGGCCGCCAACAGCCGGAGCTGCACCGATCAGGAGCCAGGAGATTTTTCTGGGTCTCCCACATGGATGCAGGGGCCCAAGGACTTGGGCCATCTTCTACTGCTATCCAAGGCCATAGCAGAGAGCTGGATCAGAAGAGGAGCAGCTGGGATTAGAACCGGCGCCCATATCGGATGCTGGCACTTCAGGCCAGGGCTTTAACCCGCTGTGCAACAGTGCTGGCTCATTCTGTCCTTTTGTCCTTAAAGGAAGGTACTGGGGCAGGTACTGTTGTGTAGTAGGCTAAGCTGCCACTTAGGATACCCACATCCCATATCAGAGGGCCTAGTTTGTATCACAGTCTTCCATGTTCCTGATCCAGCTTCCTGCTAAGGAGGCAGTGAATGATGGCCCAAATGCTTGGGCCCCTGTCACCCACGTGGGAGACCCATATGGAGTTTTAGGCTCCCAGCTTTAGTCTGGCCCAGCCCTGGTGTTTTTGGGCAACTGGGGAGTAAGCCAGCAGGTGGAAGATTCTCTCTCTCTCTCCTCTCTTTCTTCTTCTCTCTTCTTATGTCTCTATCATTTTTTTCAAAATAAAAACTAGATTTAAAAACTTAAAATAAAAAAAAAAAACCACAGAGGTAGGTTATATATCTGGGGCAAGCATTTAGCTTAGTGGTTAAGACCCCAGTTAAAATATCAACACCCCATATTCTAGAACCTGGGTTCAGCTTCTGGTTATGACTTCTGACCCCAGTTTCCTGCTAATGAGACCGAAGGAGGCCACAATGATGGCTCAATAAAGTGGTCCCTGCCACTCATATGGGAGACGTGAAATGAGTTCCAGTTCCCGGCTTCAACCTGGTCCGGACCCTGTCATTGCAGGCATTTGAGGATTCAACCAGCAGATGGGCCCCAAGCTCCTGTCTCTCTGCCTCTCAAGCTAATTAATCATTTTTTAAAAGGAAGGTACTATATCAAAACTGGTGTGTATGATTCTCATGCATATCCCTATATTTTCACTGCTTAAATAGTTATCCACAACAAGATATGAAATGGTTTGTTTAGACAGAACATAAATGGTCTTTTAACGTTTATATTTTAATTAGAAGTTGCTTTTCCTTACAAAAAACTAGAAAACTATCAATAGATAACATAATATTGTTATACTATAATAGCAGTATTTTAAGAATTAGATCCTACATAAAATATTTTTTTTTTCAAAGTTGGGCTTGATTTTGTCATTTTAAAAAATCCTCTTTAATTTTAGATAAATATAAATTCATCAAAGTCATAATCAATAATACAGGGAGAGACCTGAGTCCTTTACAGCTTCCTTTTTCTTTTATTTTTCAAGAGTTTAACTATCATGTGTCTTACAATGCATTTCTCTGGGTTGATACTACTGAATCCTACCTAATATGTGGAACTGGGGAAGTGTTAAGCTGTTATATATTCATGTACTCTTTGAACCCCAGTCTCTTTTCCCCTTATGGGACAGCAATATGGATGCAGGATTTTTTTTTTTTTTTATTGTCCTACAGGTCCCTGAAATTCTATTTTTTTTTTCAGTTCATTTCTATCTTTTGATCAGATTGAGTAAGTTTTATTGATTTGTCCTCAAGATGCTAATTTATTATGTCATCTCGATTCTACTATTGATGTTGTTTTAAACCGTGTTTCTTTATTTTTCATTTCTATAGTTTCCAACTGGTCCTTTATTATAACTTTCACCTCTTCCTTAGGCTTTTCTACCTTTTCCCATCATTTTCTGCTTTTTTCTCTATCATTTGTTTCAAGAATAGTTGTAACTACTGGTTGGCTGGCGCCGTGGCTCACTTGGCTAATCCTCCAGCACCCCGGGTTCTAGTCCCAGTTGGGGCGCTGGGTACTAGTCTTGGTTGCTCCTCTTCTAGTCCAGCTCTCTACTGTGGCCCAGGAGGGCAGCAGAGGATGGCCCAAGTGCTTGGGTCCCTGCACCTGCATGAGAGACCAGGAGGAAATACCCGGCTCCTGGTTTCAGATAGGCGCAGTGCCGGCCATAGCAGCCATTAGGGGAGAACCAATAGAAGGAAGACCTTTCTCTGTCTCTCTCACTGTCTATAACTCTACCTGTCAAAAAAAAAAAAAAAAAAAGAACAGTTATAACTACTGGTTGAAGCATTTCTGTGATGACGGCTTTCAAATCATTGTCATATCACATCAACTTCTGATTATGCATTCTAGCAAGATTTGTGTGCCAGACTTCACAGAGTAACTGCTTGCTAAAATGAAAGACTTAAATAGGACTCAGAGTTTGCTTGCATAATGCTGAATGTGCTTTTTAAATCTCTGACTCAAATCACTTAGTTTCACATTTCTTTAGAATTAATTTCCTTTTAATGTATTTTATTTTTATTTTTAATGTATTTAATACTAGTATTTATACTAGTAGTAAACTGTTTAACCTAGAAGTACAATACCCTGGCCTATTTTTGTGGGATTTGAGTCCAATTACAATTTCATTTTCTGAACTTTAGTGACTCTATCTTTGTCTGCTTGGGTCCTTCTGATCCTAAATGCCTTGGTCCATTTTGGCTTCTACAACAAAATGTCATAGACTGGGTGACTTAGAAACAACAGAAATTTATTATTCAATGCTGTTGATGCTGGATAGTTCAACATCAAGATATCAACATTCAGTATCTGATGAGTGACTGCTGTCTGGTTCATAGACAGTGGCTTCTAGCTCTGTCCTTATACAGTGAGAGAGACTAACCAGCTCCCTGGAGACTTACAAGGGTACTATTTCTATTAGTGAAGAGAAGAGTCTTAATGACTTAATTACCTTCCAAAAGCCCAATCTCCCACCATCATCATCTTATGTTTCAACATGTAAATTTGGGATGGAAACAGACATTCACGTGATAGTACCAATGACCCAATGGGTACCAATGGGTAATGGGGATAGAGACCATGTTCCAGGCTGAGCATTTGTGGTGGCAGCCCTCTCCTTGCTGACTGACTGCCCCATTGCTCTAGGTGATTGGAAGAATTTCCAAGCCCGACAGAAGTGACAGTCCCAATCAGGTGCCCACTGTGGTGGGATTCCCCTAGATGGTACCACCTGGCAATAAATGTCTCTAGACTGCAGAAACCATTCACCAGCTCAGGGAGAAGAGGCTTTTGGGGCTGAGAAGAGAGAAGAATATTCCCTGCTAGACCCACATAGCTTTGCTGAGGTAAGAGATTCTCAGACCCTTGGGAAAAGAAAGTACTCCCCTCTCCCAGCTACTCCTTGTCACTGGGACTCCCCATAGACCATGAGATCATGTGTGCTATTGTTGGATCTCCCTGGCAATTCAGGGTGCTAATGACACTATCGAGACCCCTTTTAGTTACTAGTTTGGGGATGGAAAGACATTAGACCTAGGTCGGATTCCACTCTTGGTGGATGATGATAAACTACTCTGCCAGGGCTGGCATCACTGGCACAGTGATTGTGCTACCACTTGAAACACTGGCAGCCCATATCGGAGAGCCAGTTTGAATACTGGCTGTTCTACTTCTTATCAAGCTTTCTGCTAATGTACCTGGGAAGACAGCAGAAGATGGCCAAGTACAGCCACCCATGTAGGAAACCAGAAGGGAGTTCAGGGCTCCTATTTTGGCCTGGCACAGACCTGGCTGTTGAGGACATTTGGGGAGTGAACTGACAGATGAAAGATTCTCTCTGTCTCTCTCACTCTGTCCTTCAAATAAATAAGTCTTTTATTTAAAAAGATGTTTTTTTCACTCTGTTGTTCTTATAATCCTAGTGTTCTTAGCCCTGTTTGCCTTCCTTCCACCTTCAGACTGCTCCTTTGGTTGCCTCCTGCACTATTTCCAGAGTTTAATTATATCTTCGAGGCTGTCTAGGCCAGCAGGAGTCAGAAGCCAGAGATGGGACTTGAACCCAGGCACTCTGATATAAAAAAAAAAAGTCATCTGAACATGGCACCGTAACTGCTAGGCCAATAGCCTGCCCCAAATTTTACTTTCTAATGGCTACTATTTATTTCATCATAATGAACTTTAAAAACATTTCTTAGCCATAATAGATATTCTCATAATTTTTGGAATAATTTAAGGAAAAGTTTCCAATATCTGAAGATTATAACCTCTGTTGTCATAGTCATAAAAAAAATGTCACCTTTAGGCTGAGGAATCAACAGCATTTTTTTATTAACAACATCCTTTGTGTGACAACTGTGGGAACTTACTTGGCTCATAGCACCCTAATGCACTGTTGTTTTTCACTGAGTGCATAATCATTTATCATAAAAATAATTAAAAGGAAAATCTATGTGAACTTTGTATAATATATTCCCAGTGTGATGCTTACTTTATAAAATGATAAAGTATTATTAAACCCCAAGACTGTAGAAGAGCGTAAAACTGCGGCTTCAAGTTACACTGTGAGGGATTTCAAACCCCAGAAAGTGACTCAAAATAATGTATTCAATCAGCAATTCAAAAATTCTCATCAAATGCCTGCTATATTCCAGAGGCTGTGCTGGATAGTAGAAAAGGGAGGGTGAGACTGAGGGTGACTGACTCAGGTTTATTGAGGAGAGAGACCACTTAAACATTAATCTGGTAAATTCTATCAGTGAAGTATGTGCAAATGCTACAGGAGCCAAGGAACAGCCACACGTGTGCAACAAAGCCTAGGCAACAATCATCTCAGGTACGTGAGAATCAATCTGAAAAGTAAAGATAGGGGGACAGGCAGCGTGGCCCAGAGGGTTAAGGTGCTGCTGTGGATGCCCACATCCTATGTAGGACAGCCTGAGTTCAGGTACAGTTCTCATTTTAATCCAGCTTCCTGCTCAGTTTTGGAGGCAGAAATGATGGCTCAAGCACTTGCGTCCTTGCCATCTGCTTGGGAGACCTGGATAGAGTTCCTGGCTCCTGGATTTAGCCTGATCCAGCCCTAGTTGTGGCAGGCATTTGGAGAGTGAACTAGCAGATGGAGGATCTCTCTCTCTGTCTCTTCCCCTCTCTCAGTCACTCTGCCTTCCATATAAATAAAAAATAAAAATATTTTTAAAAATAGGTAAGAGAAAAGATAGAAATGGTTCAAATCTCCTTTAGCACAAGATTGGTAAAAACATAGTAGAAAATATTCCTGGGGGTCTCAAGTCATCAAGTAATGAGAAATTACGATTGCATAATTAAGATTTTTTTTTCCAATAAGGGAACCATTATCTTTGCTTAGATTCTTTTAAAATGTGCCTTTGGTTGAGTCGAGGGCTGGGTCAAAGACTGTGTAAGATAGGTGTGTAACGTGAGAAATTAAGAAAGTGTTAACAGCAGACTCACAGGATGGCAAACGCCCAAAACAGCACTCCTGCCTCAGAATCAACCCTCGGGACATTCGGATCTGGCTAAAAGGTCCATGAGAGTCTCACAGGCATGGAAAACCATGACACGGTGGCAAAAAACAATCTAAATGAAAGACCCTGGTGAACAAGACCCCAGCAGAAGGAACAGGCCATCAAGGAGAGAGGCGCCTTTCTCTGAAGGGAGGAAGGAACCTCCACTGTGACACGGCCTTGACTAACCAAGTTCAGAGTCGGTGAACTCAAGGGGCTTCCATAGCCTAGACAGCTCATAGCAAGAGTCTCGGGTGATTGCTGACGTCACAAATAAGAGTGTCAATTATTAAATCAACAATGGGAGTCACTGGGTACATGCTCCCCACGTAGGATCTCTGTCCTTAATGTGTTTTACTATGAAACGTAAAAACACTACTAGTCGAACAGTACCCTATACCTTGTGCGGTTGTGTGAGTGCAGCCTGTTGAAATCCTTGCTTAGTATACACTAAGTTGATCTTCAGTATATGAAGGTAATTGAAAATGAAACTCGATTAAGGGCGGGATGGGAGAGGGAGATTGTGGGGGAGGGGTAAGCCACAACAATACAAAAGTTGCACTTTGTAAATTCACATTTATGAAATAAAAAAAAAAGAAAGTGTTAAAAAAATTAACAATGATGAAGGTACACAAGGGACAACTGAAATAGCTTCCAATGTCCAAAGCTGAAATAATCCAAGCATCAAAACCAATATTATAGTACTGCATTATAGCCCAAAGTACAAAATAAATATTTGTTAGTACGTACTAATATAAACAATTGGCTGATAAATAGGTGGCTGAGAAGAGGCAAACCTCTCATGCAGAATAATTCCAAATAATCTGTGTAGATATTATACCCTAGAGGAGCGGAGCGTTACTCTCCACCCTGACACATGGGGTGTGTACCGTGACTCCCTCACAAAGAACAGAACAGGCAAAGGAGAAAGTGAGTACTGCCTCAGCCAGGTGACCAGGGTTAACATTATCAGTGAAAAGTCAAGCTGATCCCATGGATCCTTCATGGCATGAAATACATTTTAAAATATATTTTTAAAAAACTACCCATTGATAGAGATGCTACAAATTCTTGAAAAATCTGACCCATGCTCCTCAAAGCTGTTAAGGACAATAAAAACAAGAGAACGCTCAGAAACCATCGTAAAAAAGAGACGCCTGGGCTATACGATGACTAAATTTAACATGGTATCTTAGATGGGATTTGGGACAAAAGAAGGGCACTGGGTTAAAAAATAAGGAAATCTGAGAGGATGATGAACTTTATGTAATAACATTCTATCAATTGAGCTTAATTAATTATGATAAATTTAACATATTAATTTGAATAGAGAAACATGATTATGAGTATTTGGGAACACCCTGTGCTATTTTACTATGTTTCCACAAATCTGAATCATTTTTAAAACAAAGATTCATTTTTTAAAATGTATCTTTGGCTATAGTGATGGTCCTAAACAACTTTTGGGGCTAACATGATCTGTCTGGTCGGAGTCAACAGAGACTGAAGCTAATAGAGCTGATAAGGAAGACACTTTTTTTCCCCTTAGTTAAGGAAACATAGGGTGTTTGCCCTACCTTATGTTCTTCTGAAGGTGTTTGAAGGATTCAAAACTGGCCCTTTTTCACCTCTGAGTTAGCAGAAATAAATCATAAGAGAAATGCCTAATTTTAAAGAGTTAATTGTATCTTGAATACATTGTATCTTGAATAGAATCTTTTAATAGAGATGCCAGCACACAGCCTAAAATAATGTACTCTGAGAATTCTGCCTTGAATGAAAGATTTGAGAAGAGATGTCTTTTCTTCTTGCCAAAGGAATTCCATTGCCATTGTCTAACATGAAGAAAAAAGTAAAATTACTGAGAAAGTTAAACAATTGTGATATCAAGACAATCACTAGAAACTGACTACAAGACTCAGTATTTGCTCTCTTGTCCTTAGTACAAAGTTAGATTTCTGCATGTTGAGCTCATAAGCTATGCCACAACCAGCCATCCACAATGATGACAAATTCTTCTTGCTACATCATTCCACAGCCTAGGATGGAGGAAGAACCACTTAACACTTAAGACACAAACTACAATCTAGGCAGCTTCTCAAGAGTCAATATTCACATTGTACTTAGCTTTCAATCCCTAGCTATTGATTTGATTTAACTACCAATCAGCAAGCACCCCGTGCTGCATTCTTGAACATCAAGATAATGTGTGTTCACTTGCATATATGTTTATATTAGTAGCAACGACTTGTGTTTTTTCCATTAATGTGGCAATGTTAATTGTTGGTGTTCAATGATATTACAAAAGAAGTTGCTGAGCTAAAATTTACAAAGAGAAGCAGAGTGACTCCTGAGATAAGGATGCCAGAGCAACAATTTTGTTTAGAACTGGACAAGCATGAGAGGTTTCTCAGGAATCAACTGATTTCCCCCTGTGTTTCTGAAAATGTTGTAACACTGTTTTTTATAAATCTGAACCTGGGTTTATGTACGTGATGCTTGGGCGTACTTACTGAACAACTGGTGATGGTACTTGATGTATGCATCTGTTCACTCACTGAATCACAAAGCTGAACTGTTTAAGAAAGTTATCAGTGAAGTGAAATGTTTGCTCTAACAATGAGTTCTGTGAATCCAGACTTCATTTCATAGCTTTAAGGGTTCATTTCAGGTTATATGTAATACAACATATACTTTCTTTCTCGCCGTTTTCCCATGTTTTATGTTTTCTTGTCTCCCTTTCTTCCTCTTCTACATTTTTTTCTATTTTTCCTAAGGAATATTTTGTAGTTTCCTTATACATGTTTTGGAAAATACATTTTGTTGCAAATTCCTCTGATGAAAAACATCAGACAACAATTCACCCAAACAAGAGTATATGTTTTTTTTAAAAATAATATGTTTTTTTAAAAATATTTTAACATGTTATGAAGAAAACTGTTAAGATAGTAAGCAGGAAACTTTCAGTCATGAACGATTAAACGGATCACAGAGCTTAAGACAGAGACTTCTACTCCTGTAATAAAAGGTTCTTGATCGGAGAATCCACCAGAACCCACCCATTTGCCTTGCAAGGTAAAGTTGCTCTCATGATCTAGGCCCACCTGCACAATCAGCCAGAAATCTAGGATGTTCTTACACTTGGTTCTCTGTAACAGGATAGACTTAATTTGCGCAAAACACGGCAATGTATTTGTGTGTGAAGGGAAGAAGTCAATTCTCTGCCTTCCCAGCAACGGGAAATACATCTATGAGCATTTTCCAGTGCCCCAAGGTGGTAGGGTAGTTCCTTTAAAACAGACTTCCAGACACCAGTGTGGTTGTTAGGAAAACAATGCTGCATTTCAGGGCTGGAAAACCATCTGCTATTCCTTGGGGTAATATACCCAGTACCCTCCAAGTTTGGGAAATAATTTTTTTTTTCTCTTCCCCAAGCCTTCTACCAGCCACACTGCTAATTCTGAATCACTGGAAAAGACACAATATCCACTATTGTTAGTACTGGATCCTGTATTATACACAAGAAGCTTACTATTTCCCTTTCAACTATGTTTGAGCTTACAAGGCTCAGGCCAATGGAGAACACTCAGCTTTTGTAACCTGATGGGAGTGCTGGGTGTGCATTTGTGTGGTACAATGGGATTGTCTTCCTGAAGGTTCAGTAAATTTCCCAACAAAGAGAGAGAACGAAGGAGAAACTGCTTGAAAGTCCTCCATTCCAAATAACTTCCACAAAAGTCTGGTGGAAAAGACGTAGCCATAACTCACTTGTTCAACTTTTGATTCTTGTGGCAAAGGGATGGAGAGAAATATCTAAATCATCTATAAAGTCAGATCAACCTCAGAAAACGAGCAGAGAAACTGATGCCCAGATCCAGCTTACAAACTCCAGAAATGTTCACAATTGCCACAGTTTGTTAATTGCTACACAAGAGTTATCACATTAATGCAACTTGGATGCCAAGAAGGGTTTAAATGAAGTTAAATGAGGAAAGTGTGCAGAATGCTGTTCATTGTTCAGGCTTGTGGGTAGTCAGTGAGTTGTATAATTGGGATCGCTAATGTTTCCAGCTCATTTAGTCTTTTACTGTATTGTGTGAACTCAACAAACAGCTGCCAGAAAAAAAAAAAAAAAAAAAAAGAAAAGAAACAGCCTAGATTCAAAAACTCTCAATGCAAAGATAAAACATACAAGTTTTCTTTCCATGCCAAGTTTACATTATTTGGGACTATTTTTTTAATGCATCAGATTGCTTTTCCTCTAATTGTCACAAAAGGTGAACCTTTGTTAGCCAAACTAAGGCTAACAGATCAGAAGTATCAACATCACCTGGAATTTTGTGAGAAATGCAGAATTTTGAACCCACCCCACCCCTCCAGAATCAGACTCTGTATTAACAAGATCCTGTTGATCTTATCTCATATTTCAGAAGTGTTGAGCTAAACAAAAGCCCCATGGAATCAGTAAAGCAAAAACTATATATCTATATATTTACTTCTGAGTTGTTAGCATGAGACTTTTTAATTCACTGATAAATATTAAGTCCAGAGAGTTTATAACCTCTTAGAAGATGGCTCTCTTGCTTTGCTTTTTCTGCGGATTATTAATTATATGTGAACAAACTTACTATAGACATACTTACTGTCTTTTAAATACAAAAACTGCAATGATAAAGTAGAAGTAATTCAGGAACCATGGTTCTTATGTCACTGTTAAATGTAATATTTTATTGATAGGGTACCTGAAACTTTATTTAGTGACTTGCCAATATATAGCAGATATAGAGAGAAAGAATAGGGCATACACACACATACACACACGCACATGATTGGCTGCTCAGCTCTCCCAAGAAATTGAAGACTTCAGAAATCACTTGGAACAACCCTTTAATACAACAGGAGTAAAACCAAGGTGACCAAGCATAACATTGTTTTGGTTTCCTTCTTGCAATTCCTTTCCTTGACTCCAACACCTGTCCTGATTGGCTTGCTGGCTTCTTGGGATTCTCAGATTTTTTTAACTGATGATAAACTATACAAGTTCACAAATGGCTTACTTTCTGCATAAAATATTTAGAAGTTCTATTCAAATTCTATTCTACAAAGAGTCAGTGTACTTTACCTCTTGCTGGCACTGCAATAATTTCTTAAAAAGGAGAAAGGAGACAGAACACAAGATGCTGAAGCCTCAGGTATGTTTTGCAGGTGAGATTCACTTGTGAAAAGTATGAGAGAGAAAGGAAGATGCTCTCATCTCTGCACCCTGGGTACTCTCTCCCCAGTCTCTTGTGAGTGTCACCTACCCAACCCAGACTCCTCCCTCTTACCTCGTATTGAGTTACGGCTCCTCATCTAGGGACTAATGTACTTGAAGCACACCCTCAATCTTTTTTTTTTTTTTTTAAGATTTATTTATGTGAAAGCAGAGCAACAGAGAGAGAAGTACAGACAGAAGGAGAGAGAGAGAGGAGAAATCTTCCATCTTCTTGTTCACATGAGAGAGATTCATCTTCCATCTGTTTGTTCACTCCTTACTCCCTGAGTGGCCACAACAGGGAAGGCTGGACCAGCCTAGAACCCAGGAATCCAGAGTTCCATCTGGGTCTCCCATGTGAGCGGCAGAGGCCAAGTCTTTGGCCATCACCTGCTGCCTTCCCAGGTGCATTAGCAGGGAGCTGGATCAGAAGCAGTGTAGCCAGGACTAGAACTAGCACTTAGATATGCGATACTAGCATCTCAAGCAGCAACAACCCACTGCACCACAAAGCTGACACCCTTCATTTCTTCAGGAATTCCTCTTTTATAAAGATTAGAGAGAATCAAGGCAAAACTAGTGCTGATTATGTGATGAGATTTTAGGATGGCAGGTAAAGGCAAATGTAACTTAGAGGGTTGTCCCTGGGACTCATGTAAGGGGCCTGAACGTACACACTAAGTATATACACACACAAGTGTTTTCTAGAAGGTACACCATCTCACATCAAATCTGTGGATTGCATGTTTATGCACTGAAGACGTAAGAATGGAATTGCTGTTGACTACAGGAGAAAGATTAAATTGTATACAAGACAGGGAAACCTACTATGAGGCTGATCACATCATCTTCAATTTTAATGTTCTGTACACTATGACAACATTAGTTTATTAGCTCAGTTTTTACTTGCCTTTATATACCACGCAATATCTTTTGAGAGAATGAGTCTATCCTATATAGAATTGCAACAGTAGTAATAACAGCAACTGTAAGATATTGTCCTGTGTTATTACATATCAACCCTGTCTGCTGTTTATAGTTTTATCAGGCTATGAAAAATAGGAAAATGTTTGTATTAGATTCTTGAAAATTCAATATCATTTTGTAAAAAGGATAACAGGCAATTAGCATATTTGAATAAAATATACTTTAAGCTCCCACATACCAATCATATATCTTCATAAAGGAAACAAAAGCTATCTACACACATATTAATATACAAAAAGCAAATTGAAGATATAATCCCAAGACATTCTGACAGATTCAAAATTTCTATGAAAAACAATTGAACAATTTTACTTGTGATCTGTGTTGGTGTGTTAAAGTAATCCTCTTAGTGACATAGTCATATATGTATAGGTAGCTCAAAATTTATGCTGAATAAACAAAGCAACCATTGCATCTGTAATACAGAATTGCCCTGGCTTTGCTGGTGACAACCACTGAACAATAAGTACAATCTGATGGCAGGGCTCTGCACACTATTCTCTATTAGTAATTTTCACTTACCTTGGTGAAAGAGAGGATGCAATCCTTACCCACATTTCCTTCTTTTTTCTTATCTCTTATGATCTAAATATTGTCTTACAGTGTGAATATTCCTTCTGTAGATTTATTTACTATTAGATCCTTAGCTCTGTAGTAATACAACTGAAATCATTTATAGATTTTTAAGTATTTGGTTAATTTATTTGAAGAACACTTGGGAAAGTTCCAGGTAGGCACTTGAAATTTGAATGCTTAGAATTATCCTTAGAACCAAAGGATGTATTTTCATTCTAAAGTTTGGAAACTTAATATTATAATTATTGGACTAAAAGCAAACCACACATCTGCAAAAATATATAAAACAGTAAATTGTAGTTTTATGTATGGCTAATTTATTTTGAAGGAACTTTTTAAAACCCTCATTCAGTTGTTTTAATTTGAATGCCTAAAATTAAACTCAAGAGGGAAGAATATATTTTATTTATACACATGAAGAAGAATGAACATTATAACTGCTAGAATTAAAAGCAATAATAGATCCTCAGAAATTATAGGAACTTGTTAATTAAAGTCTCAATGTACGACAATTTTATTTACCTAAGTGTTTTCATTTTAGATTTATGTTCTGGGAATATTTTTAACATTAAAAAAGTAATTTTATGAATAGCAAAAGAAAGTGATATAGTACTTGAAAAAATACATAAGCAGTATTATTTAACAAAGAATTAATTAGCATAATTTGTGTTAGCATAATCTGTAAACCTTTTGCTCTTACCCTGGCTTTGTAAATCTGTCCAGTACAACAAACTTGACCAGGGAACATATTAGAGCAAAAGGGTCCTGGGGTGGGAGTTAGCAGCATCATCTACCACTCTATGATTATTCAATATGTCTGATATTAGATACAAAAATTTTAGTTACTTATCCTAGAAACCCTCTTCTCACATCAAGCCATCTGTATGATGAATATATCAATTAACAGAGAGAGATGGAAACCAGCATATTCTCTGTGACATTCATCTCTGCTTGGTTTCTATCTTCCATGAACACCTAAGTTGTCCTAGGATGAGAGAAGCTCTCGGAGAAAGCAGAGTAGGCTTCAATTCCAAACCCAAGCCTCTCTCAGATCCTGCAGTGATATTTTCACAGTGGAAACAAGTTAACCAGTGGCAGCTTCTCATAAACTCTGAAAAATGCTACATTTGACCAGGGACAGTGGAAAGAAGCTGTGGGTTAAATATGACCCTGGGATAAAGCAATGAGACAGCATGTCTAGCACTATAGAAACCAGGTTTTGCCATCATCAGAATAAAGGCCAGGTCTCTAGGGCCACACACAGCATGTAGAGATGTGTTTATGTTCTCTTCCCTTCATAGTCTGAAAGAATATACTGTAAATTTAGAATTTTGACAGTATCCTTTTCTTATACTTTAAAATACTTTCTTTGCCTCATTTCTACAGCTTCCTTTCATTTTATGATGCCATTTTCCATTTCCCTTTCTTCAATTTTTGTCTATATCTCAGGTCTCAGAATCACTTCACAGTTTTAAAAGTCATTAAGGGGCCGGCACCGTGGCTTAACAGGCTAATCCTCTGCCTTGCGGCGCCGGCACACCAGGTTCTAGTTCCGGTTGGGGCGCCGGATTCTGTCCCGATTGCCCCTCTTCCAGACCAGCTCTCTGCTATGGCCCGGGAAGGCAGTGGAGGATGGCCTTGGGCCCTGCACCCGCATGGGAGACCAGGAGAAGCACCTGGCTCCTGGCTTCGGATCAGCACGATGCGCCATCCGCAGCGGCCATTGGAGGGTGAACCAACAGCAAAAAGGAAGACCTTTCTCTCTGTCTCTCTCTCTCACTATCCACTCTGCCTGTCCAAAAAAAAAAAAAAAAAAGTCATTAAGGATCCCAAAGAGTTTTTGCCTGGTAGGTTACATGTATCTATATCTACCATATTCAAATTGATAGCTTATAACTTTTAAATAGGCAAGAATGCAGAACACCCTCTTCTAGCTATCATAGCTATGACATCACCACACGCCATCTGGAAAACTTCACTGCACACACTTGAGTGAATGCAACTGAAAAAAATTCAGTCGGATGTTACAACGAAAAGAGTTTTCACCTTGGGCAACCTCTGAAAGGGGAAGCAGAGGGTCTCCAGATAGCACATGGAGAGCTACCCTCCAGGTAAAAATGAGAAGGCAGAAAATTCAAATTGCTTTTATCTTTTTCTAGTCATATCTGCTCTTCTTCCTTTAAGTGTTGAAAAATAAAATTGGACTGACATTGCTTTCATGAGTTATTATAAAAATGGCATTCAAGATCATATCACGCTTTATATTTGTTAGAATGGCTAAAAGAGGTTGGGCATGCTAACTGCTGGCACACCTGTGGAGGAACTGCAGAGCTCACACACTGTTGGTGGGAACAGGTAATGGATTGGACAGGGCTTGGCTCCCCAAACTCTTGCAGATGTCTGAAGACCAAACTCTTATTTTAATGGTTACTGGATGAATACTAATGGGTTGATGGATTAGGGTGGTGATTGGATCCAATTTCAGCATAGGAAAGAAAGGCCTTGGGGAATTATCGGTTAGATTAAGTGGTTAGGGTGGATCCCCATGATTAAGTCATGTGGCATTAAAAGGACAGACCACAGAAAGGTCAGAGGAAAAGCATACTTCCTCTGCCGGTCTATGTTCCCTGGCTCACTCTAAGATTGCTCCTCTGTACCACTCTGTACCATTGCCAACCTCCACCAGATGTGAAACAAATGGGGCTACTCTGTCTTACACTATGAACCTCCAACTGTAAGCCAAAATAAACCTTCCCTCCTTAGTGGATCCTCCTAAGTATTTTAGTTAAAGTAATAGAAAGCTGATTAATACAGAATATTAAGTGATAAAATTTAACATGTATCCACCATATGATACAGCTATCTCACTCCTAGGTCATTACACAAGTAAAATGAAAGCCTGTGTTCAGTTAGAAACTTGTACATTGATGTAATATCACCTTTAAGCATTTATAGTAATCAAAAACTAGAAACAACCAACCATCCATCCACAGATAAGTTGGTAACTCAGTTAATGTATATCAATACAATAAAATACTACAATCAATAATAAAAAGAAACTACGGTTCTATGCAACAGGAATGATTCCTGAAATAATTTTTCTTAGTGAAAGAAGCCAATCAAAAAAATAGAGAATGAGAAGACAAGTCACAACGGGAAAAACTATTTGAAAAATTTGCATTAGATAAAAATTGGCATTGAAAATATACAAAGCATCCTTAGTATATGAAAAAAATTAATGAGCAGAAGATCTGAACAGATATCTCACCAAAGAAGACTTGCAGCTTATAAAGGATATTTCACATTATATTTCATAAGGGAATTGCAAATGAAATAACAATGCAATACCAGTACATATCTATTAGAATGCCCCAAATCCAAAACACTGACAACACCAAGCACAGGTCAGCACATTGAGCAATATAACTCTTACTCATTACTGGTGTGAATGCAAAGTAGTACAGCCACTTTGGAAGACCGTTTGGCAATTTCTTATGAAACCAAACACACTCTTACCATGTATATAATCCAACAATTACACTCCTTGCTTACCCACACAAAAACTTATAGCTATACAAAAACCTAAATACAAATGTTTACAGCAGTTTTATTCAGAATCGCCAAAACTTAGAAGACTTAGAACCAAGACATTCTTCAGTAGGTGATGGATAAGAAAATCATGGTGCATCCACACAATGCAGTATTTTTCATGATAAAGCTATGTAAGCTATCAATCAATGAAAAGACATGAAGGAGCCTTAAACATATATCAATAAATGAAAGAAGCTAATCTGATATGCCACGTACTGTATCCCAACCACAGAGCATTTTGGAAGAGACAGAACCACAGAAAATAAAAATAGTAGTGGTTTCCAGGAGTTTGGAGAAAGGGAGGAATAAACAGGGGGATACAGGTGGATTTTCTGGGCGGTAAACCTATTATTCTGTATGTTACTCTAATGATAGATAAATGTCATCAAACATTTGTCAAAGTTTATAGAATAACATAGAATGAATCCTAAACTATAGATGTTAGTTAATACCATTGTTTTTAATTTTGGATTACCTATTGTAATAAATGTATGACACTAATGCAAGATTATAAAAATAGGGGCTGGGGCTGTGGCATTAGTAGGCTAAACCTCTGCCTACGGTGCCTGCATGCCATATGGACTCTGGTTCGAGTCCTGGCTGCTCCTCTTCTGACCCAGGTCTCTCCTATGGCTTAGGAAAGCAGTAGAAGATGGCCCAAGTGCTTGGGCCCCTACATCCACATGAGAGATCCAGAAGTTTCTGGCTCCTGGCTCAGAACCGCCTAGCTCTGGCCATTGTAGCCACTTGGGGAGTGAACCAGCGGATGGGAGACTTTTCTCTCTGTCTTTCCCTCTCTCTGCCTATAATTCCACCTCTCAAATAAATAAATAACTCTTTTTAAAAAGATAATGAAAATATGTAAAATTGGTCAAAGAGTGGCATGAGGATTGGGTACGTGGAAACTCTACTTTTCATTTTTTTCACAAGCCTAATATTGGTCATAAAATCCTTATTAATTAAAAAAGTTTCTACTACATGATTCCATTTATTCAGAATTATAGAGAATGAAAAGTAATCTATATTGCAGAGAGCAGATTACTGGTCTCCTGATGAGGAGGAACGGAAGGGAACACCAAATGGCACACACACACACACACACAAAATTTTGGGGGTAATGTATATGTTCATTATATTTTATTTGATGATGATTTCTTGTGGAAAAATACGTGAGAAAGTATGTTTTATTTTACGCTGATTTGCATGTCTAATGCTTAATACCTTCCCTGGCTATGCTAATACTGCCTGTCTAGGAACCACAGGTTAAGCTCATTGGAGATTAGCGAAAAAGCAATAGTGCACACCTGGGACCACACTTAGCAATCTCCTGAAGAGTGTTAAAAAACAGAGTTTGAGGGAGGTGGTTTGTGATGAAACATAGCTTAGGGATTTTCTCAGAGCTTCATGGAAGAGACTCACTCAGACAAGACTGAAACCAATTAAGAAAAAAAGTTTGAAAAAAAAAATTTTCTCCTACATGCGGTTTGCTTCTGATAGTAATTTCTTAATCTACTTAAAAAATATGGACTAACATGACTCAGCCAATATTACACACTTAGAAATTTCATTCATTTTATGTAGAAATTTGATAACAAATAAAATAACTACAAATAATTATAATAAAAATTGTAAAATGGTTTCATAAGTAAAAAGCTTCAAGTTACTTCTTTGGTTGGAAGTAGTGACAGTTTAATCCTTAAATCCATCAGTAAAATATGATCTCTAAACAAAATAAGTCCATGTCTTCCCCCTTCTGGGAGCTGCTAGTTCATGCTGTGTTAAATAATACAAAAAGAGAACTAATCTATTAGGACTTCATTATATGAGGGTGTGCTATTGTTTGGATGTGGTTGGGGAGGATCCCCCGGGGGTTCAAGTATTGGAAGCTTGGGTGCTCAGTGTGGCACTGTTGGGAGCTGTCACAACCTTTAGAGGTAGAGTTTGGTGAAAAGTACTGGAAGGGTTCTGGCCTCGGAGAGGATTGATAGACTTCTTGTAGGACTTCTATTTGTTCCCATGAGACTGGGTAGGTATAAAAGAGAAACCTGGGCCCCTCTCTGCTCTCTGGCTTCCTGTGTCTCCTTGTGATGGCTCTCTCTCACACCTGCTCCTACCAGGACACCATCTGCCATGAAATGTGGTGTAGCCCGCTTAGGAGCCTGAGCTCATGGTGGGGAGGTGTCACCCAATTTTGAATTTCCAGCTTCCCAAATTGTGAGCCCAATAAATCTCTGTTCTTTGTAATGTTTCTAGCCACAGGCTGTTCATTATAACCACAGAAAACAGGATAATACAGGATGAGTTATTTTATGCACCACTTTTACTGAATACATGCTTTCCTTTTCCAAAAAAATACCTGTAAAGAAAAGTTGTATCATATTTCATGACTCATCCTCTGGTTTCTCTAAAACCAGTTCCCCTTGGCAGAGAAGAAGAGGTACAGAGAGAAACAAGGCGTTTAGGAGAAGCATCTACACCCACTGTGCAGTACTGGGATGCTGACTGGGTGCTGCAGCCCTCAGACCACCAAGTTACTCATTTCCATCTCCTAGCCACATACTGAGAAGCTGAGTGAGGAAAAAAAGTTGTAACATCTATTCTCCGTCTCAGCCTCGAGAAAGTTTCTTTTAGGTAGACCTACTTTCAGTCCCTGAAGGATTACTCATTTTTAAAGATTTTATTTATTTGACAGGCAGAGTGACAGAGAAAGGACAGAGACAGAGAGAAAGAGACCCTCCATCTGCTGGTTCACTCCCCAAATGGTTGTCAATGCAAGGGCTGGGCCAGGCTGAAGCCAGGAGCTTGGAATTCCATCCAGGTCTCCCACTGGAGTGGCAAAGGGCTGAAACATTTGGACCATCTTCCACTGCTTTCCTGGGCACATTAGCAGGAAGCTGTATCAGAAGCAGAGCAGACGGGACTTGATCCCTTGAACCAGCACTACAATGCCAGTCTCCTTAATGATTACTTGAAACTTGATGATTTAGAAAGTAGCCCAAGCCACAGCATATACAGAGAACATAGAGATATTTTTCTGGTGGCCTTAACAGGGCTATTAGGACCTACCAAATAAACTCTGGTCAGAAGATTAAAATTCTAGTCAGTATATTAAAAGTTATATTTCCAGTCAACAGAATGCCAATCATTTGTGGTATAATATTAGCCAAGAGCTATACTGAATTCTTCAATTAGTTCCATCCAAGCCTTTTTAAGTCAAGACATGCATAACATTATAAAAGAATGTGTGTGATTGACTAATCAAATGTATCACTAATCCAATTAACAACAGAAATATCAGTATAAGACTATTTCAAGTGGCTGGCATTGTGGTATATCAGGTTGAGGTGCCACCTGCAAAGCTGGCATTCCATATGGGTGCCAATTCAAGACCTGGCTACTCTACTTCTGATCCAGCTCACTGCTAATGTGCCCAGGAAAAGCAGAGAGGATGGCCCAAGTGCTTGGGCCCCTGCACCCATGTGGGAGACTTGGAGGAAGCTCCTGGCTTTGGCCTGGCCCAGCCCTCATCATTGTGCCCATTCGGAGAGGGAACCAGCAGATGGAAGCTCTCTCTGTCTCTCCCTCACCTCTATGATTCTGCATCTCAAATAAATAAATAAAATCTTTAAAAGTAAATAAATAACAAAATTTAGTAATATCAACAGCTAGTTTTGGTAACTCTGGAACAATATGTTCAAATTCCAGTGAAGATCTATCCATTCCACTTTTTTAAAGTTGTCCCAACTAAATGCTACAGTAATGGGACAGTGGGTGTTTAGAAGAGGACTTCATGAACAGAAGTTGGAAGTGTACCCATTGTTATGATATGACCGTGATCAAATCCCTGATTGCCTCAAGAGTAGGGAAGCTTTTTCTCTCTGAAAGCTTTGTTCCCACATCTCTTCTCCCTGACACCATCAAGTTTTAATGCGCACAACGTAGTCAGGCCTATGTTGCAAAGGGGCAGGTTCCAGATGAGCTACATAGAGCACAAGGAGTGGGAACAGGAGAGAGAGGACACAGTTAAAAACATCTAGGTTCTGGACTATCCCTACCCTACCCTGTGGAACTGATTTCACTTCATCACCAAGATGGTACTAGAAGCTCCACTTCTCTTGCTCGGTCCATTACTCTGATCTTCCGAGACAGAGACATTAAAAAGCAGTTATGGACTTCCACTCCACTGAGGATAGAAAACCACAAGATGAATGTTCTTCTACTCTAACAAAACAAGGACCAGATAATATACCAATTTTTTTTTTCAAAGCCCAGGAGAGAAATGCAGTTATTAAAAACAATGAAATACAAACCCCCAAAACATTCACCAACCTAAAATCCAAAAACTCTTCCAGTACAGAAGGGAATCATGGCTTCTTTCTTCTTTAGGTGAGTTGCGAAAAAAGGAAGAAGTCACCTTGGATGCTTATACCAAGAAAACTGCTAACCTCTCAACAGATTTTAAGGACATATTTGGACATACATAACAGTTTGCCCAAACGAAAGGTGATTTTAAAATCACCACCTCCACCACCATCAATTCCTCTACACAGACTTTCATGAGTACTCGTTAGAAAGACGGGATGGGACTGGGGAACTGATGGAGACTGACAGTGATGCCTTAGGACAGACCAGAGTGAGGGAAAAGGCTCAGGCAAGCAGGGCCTCATACCGGGTCCCCCAGCTTTCTACCACTGACTCCAGAGCCGGAGAATTAAGAAAGCTGCCTTCCAGGACCAGGTTCACTGAGGATCCATGCAAGTGTATGCAAGAGGGCTAAAAGGACGCCCACCGCCCACCCCCAGGCCCTGGAGCCTGCATTGCATTCCGGGCTCTAACTGCTGCTGAAGAGAGGCCCCTGAGAAGATGTATTTGTGCCTGCTGAAGTGTGGCATAGTGCGGAGAACTGTTAAAGCCCTACAGTCGTGCCTAGCTTTTGTCATACACTACTGGAAAAGCACACACATTGCTCAGAAAGAACCGACTCCCCCACCCAAGTATGCACTCACCTGGCCTCCTGGAATCTGAGGCTGGAACAGCAGAGCTGGGATGCAACTGTGGGGAGCAGCGCTGTTCGGCTGGATACTCAATTGACCCACCATGGACCTTCACTTCCCTCTTGTGCACACATCTACCCCAGCTTGACAGAAGAGCCAGGCACGTCTTTTACCAGCAGAAATACTATTTTCTTCAGTTTCTATTTTTCTACATTTATATGCCATGTTGATAATTGTTAAAGTATGCTCCTCATGAAAAGACAGGGAAATAGAACCCTTCGTCTAGAGGAAAAATAGCAGATAGGATCAGACACCAAACAGGCCCACATGTTAGAATTTTCCAATACAAACTTTAGAGTAATTGTGATACAAAGGACATAGGGGAAACCATATACAACATACATGAGCAGATGGGAGATACAGGAAAAGAAAATGAAAAATGAAATGAGCCTAATATAAAACTTACAAGTACAACATATAAAATAAATCTTGAAAAATTTATATGAGGTTAGCAGCACATTGGACACAGAAGAATAAAGAATCTGAAGACTGTTCAAAAGAAATTACTTAAATAGAAATAAAATGGGTAGAAAAAAACAGAGTATCTGAAATTTGGGGGACAATATCAAACAATCTAACATATGTGTACTTAGAGTCTCAGGAGAAAAAGCTGGAGACAATGGAACAGGAGAAATATTTAACCATTCAAAATGTTCCACAATCAACCAAAGGTGTCAACCCACAAATCCAGCTAGCTCAGTAAATCCCAGGAAGAAAAAGACAAAGGAAATTGCACTAAGACAACACAGGCTCAGGGTTCAGATAAAGCTAGAAAGTAGTCAGAGAAGCAAAGATGCAATCCATAGAGGGAGCCATGAAAACAGTGATTTCTCATCAGGAACTATGGAGAGAGGTTAACGAAAAGATGTCTTCAAGGTGCTGAGAGAAAAACTGTCAACCTACAATTCTACATCCAGTGAGAATCTTTCAAAAGCGAAGGAGGAATAGAGAACATTTGGACAGACAAAAGCTGAAGGAACTCACCTCCAGCAGACCTGCACTCTAAGATTAAATATTTTAAAAGACCATTTAGAGTAAAATTTGGCCTCTTTATAGTAATTGGGCTACTTGAAGTAAAATTATGAGAAATGCTTTCTGGGGTTGACAGCAATGACAAAGGCATGAGATGTGGTAAATATTATCAAGGACTGGAGGTACACTGTTGTGTTGTTTGTGGAGAAGTGGAATATCTTCGGAGGTGCAATGGGACAAGTGAAGTGCATGTATTTTAATCTGCATAGCAGAGGCTGGCAAACATTTTAAGGAAAGCGCCAAATGGCAAACACTTTAAATCATGCAGACCATATGGTCTCTGACACAACCATTCAACTCTACGGTTGTAGCACTGAAGCAGCCATACACAACATGTAAGTGGATCAGCATGACCATGTTTCATTGAGACAATTTCTAAAAACAAGTGCTGGCTTTGGCATTCCAGATGTAGTTTGCTGACCCCTTCTCTAGAGCATTCAGTGGAAAACAAAAAGAGGGCTGGACCATGAAAAAAAGGTCAATAAAGGAAATAAAAGGGAATACTAAAAAGTTATTTGATTTACCTCGGGAAAACAGGAGAGCAATAAAGAACAGATGAGTCAAGTTTAATTCAGATAGCACTATGAGAGACTTAAACCCAAACATATGAATGACTATATTGAATTAAAGTAGACTTAATACCCCAACCAGAAACCAGAGACTGTCAGACTGAATTAAATTGTAAAACCCACTATACCTTACTGATAGGAAATACTGTTTAAATATAAAGATAACTTTCAATATAAAATGAATGGAAAAGATATAATAAATATATGAATACTAGTCTATATGAATAGAGACAAAATAGACTACCAGATACAGAATATTTTTAGTACATACATTAATGTAAAAGTTACATATGCATCTATTCTCTGACCCAGAAATATTATCCCTAGGTGCTTATTCAAAATGAATGAGACCTTTTTCTCCACAATAAAAGACTCATGTACAAGTCTTTACAGGAGATGTGTTTATAATGGTCCAAATCTGAAAATGCTCACATGCTCGTTAACAGGATAACAGGCAATGAAACATACATCTGTACTGTAATAATGCTTAGTAATAATACAGAATAATCTGATACATGCAAAATCAATGAGTCTCAACACTCTTCTGTGGGACTCCAGAAACAATATAGTATACCTTATATAATTCTGCTTTATGAAACTCCAGAATAGGCTAAAGTAGTCTATTACGATATAAATAGGTCAGTACTGTGTTTGGGTGAGGGGAATCTGACTGGGAAGAGTAAAAAGGAACTTGAGGGTGATAGAAATGCTGTCTGTCAGGGCCGGCGCTGTGGCGCAGTGGGTTAATGCCCTGGCCTGAAGCACTGGCATCCCATATGGATGCTGGTTCAAGACCTGGCTGCTCCACTTCCGATCCAGCTCCCTGCTCTGGCCTGGGATAGCAGTGGAGGAAGGCCCAAGTCCTTGGGCCCCTGTGCCTATGTGGGGGACCCGGAGGAGGCTCCTGGCTCCTGGCTTTGGATCGGCGCAGTACCAGCTGTTGCGGGCATCTGGGGAGTGAACCAATGATGGAGGGCCTCTCTCTCTCTCTCTCTGCCTCTCCTTTCTCGGTGTAACTCTGTCTCTCAAGTAAAAAAAAATAAATAAATCTTTTTTTTAAAAAAAAAGAAATGCTGTCTTGACACAGAATGTGTAGCACGGGTGTATTCATTTGTCAAAATTGATCAGTCTGCATACCTAATATCATTGCATTCACTCTACGTAAATTATACCTCAAGGAACTTTCCATTTGGATATAAAAAAGCACTTCTGTATCCTTATGAAAATCAGCAGGCTTTTATGTAAATTGACTGTAGTAATATAAATACTTGTTTGCTATGAAAATCTTTTCAGGTCTATGCCAAGGAGAATATTTGCTAATTAGATTCTTCCACTGCTAAGATATCAAATATCCTTGAGTATTCCATTACTTGACATCAGTGTGGTCAAATATATGCAAGCAGCTAGCAAATAAGAGATACACAATGTAACTCTTCTTTAGATGGGATTTAAAGGGACATTTGTCATGCAAAATCTCCTGAGTGTAATTTGTCAAAACCCTGCCATATTTGAGACACACATGATCCATCTGCTTCTTCAGCAATCAAGGCAGCTACCTCCAATGGATGTGAGTTAGAACACAAGTTGAAACTCATGGGGTAGGCACTGTGGTACAGCAGGTTAAACTGTTTCCTGTAGTGCCAACATCCCATATGGGTGCCAGTTCGAGTCCCAGCTGTTCCACTTCCAATCCAGCTCCCTGCTAATGCGCCTGAGAAAGCAACAGAGGATGGCTCAAGTATTTGAGCCTCTGTCATCCACATGGGAGACCTGCATGTAGCTCCTTGCTCCTGACTTCAGCCTGGTCAAGCCCTTGCTAATGCAGCCATTTGGTAATTGAACCAGCGGATAAAAGATCTCTCTCTCTCTCTCTCTCTCTCTCTCTCTTCCTTTGTCTCTCTCTCTCTCTTAGTCTTTGTCTCTCCCTCTCTCTAACTCTGTCTTTCAAATAAAATAAAGAAATATATTTTTTGAAAAGGAAGTCATTTGCCACTCACACCAGAGTATGAAATTCAGTTCTGAAAAGCTTCCTTTATCAGCATGAATTGAGCTGTGGCAGAGTAAGATAGTTGTGGCCAAAGTCTGAGTTTGCTTCTAACCTAGCCACTTAACAGGAAAATGTTGGAAGAACTCTGTTGTAAATACAAGATGTATACCTAACCTGGCCAGTTAGCACAGCAAAAGTAGAGAAGATTTAGGAAGGCAGGATGGCATCAGAAAATAAAGATGAAATTGGTGGAAAGGAATTAGATCAATTCAGAGGTTGGAAGTAATAGAATGAGTCAAGCTTCAGCTTGGAGGACCAACCTAAGTAAATGGATCCAGCTAGAAAGTAAACACTGTGCAAAATAAGACATTACAGAGTTAAGCAAAGCAATATGACTTACCCTAGAATACAGCTATAGTTTGTAGTAAAGCTTGCATTGGGAATTTTTCTCCCATTATGTATTACACTGAGCTCCCATAATTGTCATTGAGTTGATGGCTCAGGGCAAGAGAAGAGCATCCTATTTATATTTCAAAACATATAATTTAGAGGTTTCAATGAGCGAAAGAATAGGACATGATGCTTGTGATTGAAATCAAATTTTAATAAAACTCTTTCTCTCTCTGAATTCTGCTTAAAATGCTAACTTGCAACTTCCACTTCTGAGAAAGTAGACAAGATGAACCAAGTTCCCAGCGAGGATTAGAAAAGACCGATAATGAAACATCTGTTTGAAGATACTGGGACCTGCCAAGGAAGCCAGGACTGCAGAAGACAAGATAATAGAAAGAAGGCTCCTTCAGCTGAGCCCAACCTTCTGCACACTGCTTTTCCTTTGGGTCACCAGCCAATTTCTGGTACAGAATGAGAATCTAACAAACCTGGCAGGTGCCACTAAATGGCATAGAAGCCAGCAGAGCTTTTGACAATCTCACGGTGCTGCTGATACAAAAATGACATTTGGAACTACCAAATTAGAAGCTGAAGTGTCAAGTAGCTCAAGAGAGGTGATGTCAATGCTCAGCACCAGTTTCCCCTTAGAGGTGCTTATTCATTCTTACAGTGGTGAGAGACAAAATGGTACAAATCCAAGTAGAAACAAGCAGAAGAGCACAGATGGTACTGGGAAGGTAAAAACTGAATCCTGAAAATTTCCAAAGGACAAAAGCCACGGTAAACTCCTCACGTTCTTAGGTTGAATACCTGAAGGGCTAAAAGATCGGGGTTTTTGAATCAAAGACATCCTGAGTCATCTAAGAACGGCAGCCCAGCCTTGAGTTAGCTCAGCCTCTAGCCCTCTAGCTGGGCAGAGGTGACGTCCTGGGAAAGCACCATTGTGGGAGGAGAATACTATCTCCCCGAGCTTCTACAATATGTGCTAAATATTCCTGAATCATTACCCAGTAATAACAAAAGACTTGAAGGAAAAAAGAAGAAATAAAGTCACTAAAAATTAGACATCAATAACTGGGCTTAGCTGCAGAGCAAACACAATAGAAGAGAACATGATTCAGCTGGATGAGAGATCAGTAGGAAAGAGTCACACAGAATAATGAAGAGGAAAAAGGAATGGAAATTTAAGATTCAAGGAAATATGTGGGACGAAGCCATTGTAACCCATAAGCTGTACTTTGGAAATTTATATTCATTAAATAAAAGTTTAATGAATATTAAAAAAAAGAAAAATATTTCCACACATGTGATTGGAGCCCTACAAAGGAATAGGGGAGAGAGCACTGGAGAGAAAGCAGCTTGGGATTATCTAATGAATGGTATATTCATAGGATTAAAGTTACACTCACGTGATGGACCCCCTGTATCAGCACTATTTAATGTAAATAGAATGTAAGCCACATATGTAATGATAAGAATTCTAGTAACTACATTAAATAGAGCAAAAGAAAACAGGGGTGTAGTAGGCTGAATGGTGCACATCCAAATATCAGACATACAAAATACGTCAGCATGAGATCTTATTTGGTGTGTCACAAAGCTAAGGATCTCAAAATGAGATCACTTGGACTAGGGTGGACCTCAAATCCAATAAAATGTATCCTTTAAAGAACAGAAAGGAAGAAACAGAAAAAACATGGTAAAGCAACATGAAGCTGGAGGCAGAAATTTAAATGATGTGTCTACAAATCAAGGAATGCCAATCATTGCTCACAACTCCCAAAAGCTAGAAGAGAGACATGGAATGGATTCTCCCTCAAAACCTCTAGAAAGAACTAACCGTGCTTATATCTTGAATTGCGCTTATGGTCTCTGAAAATATAAGAAAGCATTTTTTTGTTGACTAAGTCATGAAGTCTGTGCTAATATGTTACAGCCCTCAAGGAATGTGATACATGCTGAAGCCATTTTGAAACATGTTTTATTTAACACAATAGAGCCAAATACTATTATTTCAACATGTGACCTATATTAACAATACCATGATATTTTATACTCTGCTTTACAAATTTAGTCTTCAAAATCTGATGTATATTTTACACTTCCAACATATCTCACTTTGATCAAAATTTTGTTGCTTGTACTAGCCATACTTTAAACATTCAATAGGCACATAACATATTGGGCAATATAAGTCTATTTTTCATTGATACAATGAAACACTTGAAACTGGGTAATTTTGTAAAGAAAAGGAGTTTACTTAGCCCACTGTTCTGGTCCAAGGACAAAGGGCACAGATAATAATGGCTTCTGTTGGTGGAGTCCTGAGGTGGTGCAGGAAGTCACATAGCAAGAGGCAAGATGTGTGCCTGTGAGTGCCATCAGTACTTAGTCTTAGGGACTCCATATTGATGGTTGACCTTATGTAATCATTTCACAAAGACCTCACCTCTGGACACCATATCTGGATTGAGTTTCTGTCCTCTTAATACCTCACAATGGGGTTTCAAGGTCCACACATGTAAAAAAATGCATGATGATCTGTCTCTATGAGGAAGTGTGTATGTGGGAGAGAGAGAGAGAGAGAGAGAGAGAATGGATATAGATTGATAGATAGAGATACAAATAGATACAGATATATACACTGAGGAGAAAATGTTGTATTTAGAAGTTTTAATTAGTTTTTTTAACAGATTAAGTGTGGTTTGTAGCTACAATGATTAGAACATAGTGATATTCCACTCCTCTCTCTCTCTCCCTTTCTCTTCCTCCCACCTTTCTTCCTTCTCCCTTTCTTTTATTAGTTTTTGAGAGGATGTATTTTAAATTGACATAGCAGTAAAAAGGCTTAATACTTCACTGAAGAAGAAATTTAACAAATAAAAATAAAAAAACTCTAGTGGGAATACAGACAAGAGCTAAAAATAATAATTGAATGAAAAAATGACCATTTCACTCATATGCAGTACATTTTAAAGTAATCACAGATTGTTTAAACAAAGTTTTATAAAACTATATTTGCAGCAATACCAATATACACAGACATTTCTTTCCTTTTTCTTTGGTTTTATGGTTCGTTTTTTAAATTTTACCTCCACATATAAGAGAGAACATTCTGTATTTGCCTTTCTGGGTCTGTTTTTTTTTTTTTTTTTTTTTAAGATTTATTTACTTATTTGAAAGGTAAGGTTACAGAGACAGAGGCAGAGACAGAGAGAGAAAGACAGAAGTCTTTCACCTGCTGGTTCACTCCCCAAATGGCCACAACAGCTGAAGCTGAACCGATCTAGCAAGGACCCTGGAACTTCTTCTGGGTCTCCCACATTGGTGAAGAGGCCCAGAGATTTGGCCATCTTCTGCTGTGTGAAGACAATGTGTTGCCAACAAATGCTGCTGACACAAGTAGTTATCCACGTAGAAAAAAAAACAGATATATAAAGAACCATTGTAAGTTCACAATAAGGAACATACAACCTTATTAAAACAGGAAAAAGAACTGAATAAACATCTCACAAGAGTAAATATATAAACAGCAAGTAAAAACAGAAAAATCAGCCAACATCATTAGCCATCAGAGAAGTATAAATTATAGCTATAGTAAAATTCCATTTTGTACCAACTATATGGCTTAAAATGAAATGTTGATAATAACAAATGCTGGAAAAATAATTTTTATTCATTGTGGGCAGGAGTATAAAATGGTATGATGATTTTGGAGAACTACTTTCCAGGTTTTTTTTCTATAGTTTAACACCTACCCAAATAACATAGTCATTCCATTCCTAGGTATTTAACTAAAATAAATGAAAGCATGTATCCACAAAGAGATTTGTACAATATGGTTCATAGCAATATTTTCATAATGTGAAAGCTAGGAGGCAGTCCTAGTTTTTATCAGATTTTCAAAGAAGCCTGTGTGCTTTTATTTTCTTTTTTTAACTTTTATTTAATAAATATAAATTTCCAAAGTACAACTTTTGGATTATAGCAGCTTTTCCCCCCCATAACCTCCCTCCAACCCGCAACCATCCCATCTCCTGCTCCCTCTCACATCCCATTCACATCAAGATTCATTTTCAATTATCTTTATATACAAAAGATCAATTTACTGTATACTAAGTAAATATTTCAACAGTTTGCAGCCACACAGAAACACAAAGTGTAAAGTACTGTTTGAGTACTAGTTTTACTGTTAATTCACATAGTACAACACATTAAGAACAGAGATCCTACATGGGGAGAAAGTGCACAGTGACTCCTGTTGTTGATTTAACAATTACATTGTTATTTATGAAATCAGTAATCACCCAAGGCTCTTGTCATGAGTTGCCAAGGCTATAGAAGCCTCTTGAGTTCGCTGACTTTGATCTTATTTAGACAAGGTCATAGTCAAAGTGGAAGTTCTCTCCTCCCTTCAGAGAAAGGTACCTCCTTCTTTGATGGCCCATTCTTTCCGCTGAGATCTCACTCAAGAGATCTTACATTTAGGTCATTTTTTTTTTTCCCAGAGTGTCTTGGCTTTCCATGCCTAAAATACTCTCATGGGCTTTTTAGCCGGATCCAAATCCCTTAAGGGCTGATCATGAGGCCAGAGTGCTGTTCAGGACATCTGCCATTCTGAGTCTGCTGTGTATGCTGCTTCCCATGTTGGATTGTTCTCTCCATTTTTAATTCTATCAGCTAGTATTAGCAGAAACTAGTCTTGTGTATGTGATCCCTTTGACTCTTAATCTTATCATTATGATCAATTATGAACTGAAATTGATCACTTTAACTAGTGAGATGGCATTGGTACATGCCACCTTGATGGGATTGAATTGCAATACCCTGGCACATTTCTAACTTTACCATTTGGGGTAAGTCCGATTGAACATGTGTCAAACTGTACATCTCCTTCTCTTATTTCTGCTCTTATATTTAACTGGGATCACTTTTCAGTTAAATTTAAACACCTAAGAATAATTGTGTGTTAATTAAATAGTTCCACCAATGGTTTTAAGTAGAACAAAAAATACTAAAAGAAATAAAGTAGTAAGTTGTTCCTCGACAGTCAGGACAAGGGCTGATCAAGTCATTGTTTCTCATAGTGTCCATTTCACTTCAACAGGTTTCCATTTAGGTGCTCGGTTAGTTGTCACTGATCATGGAGCACAAATGATATTTGTCCCTTTGGGACTGGCTTATTTCACTCAGCATAATGTTTTCCAGATTCCCCATTTTGTTACAAATGACCAGATTTCATTGTTATTTACTGCTGTATAGTATTCTATAGAGTATATATCCCATAATTTCTTTATCCAGTCTTCTGTTGATGGACATTTAGGTTGATTCCATGTCTTAGCTATTGTGAATTGAGCTGCAATAAACATTAAGGTGCAGACAGCTCTTTTATTTGCCAATTTAATTTCCTTTCGGTAAATTCCAGAAGTGGGATGGCTGGGTTTTATGGCAGGGTTATATTCAGGTTTTTGAGGAATCTCCAGACTGACTTCCAAAGTGGCTTTACCAGTTTGCATTCCCATCAACAGTTGGTTAGTGTCCCTTTTCCCCACATCTTTGCCAGCATCTGTTGTTGGTAGATTTCTGTATGTGAGCCATTCTAACTGGGGTGAGGTGAAACCTCATTGTGGTTTTGATTTGCATTTCCCTGATGGCTAGTGATCCTGAACATTTTTTCATGTGTCTGTTGGCCATTTGGATTTCCTCTTTTGAAAAATATCTACTGAGATCCTTGGCCCATCTCTTAAGTGGGTTGTTTGTTTTGTTGTTGTGGAATTTCTTGATCCCTTTGTAGATTCTGGTTATTAATCCTTTATCAGCTGCATAGTTTGTAAATATTTTTTCCCATTCTGTCGGTTGCCTCTTCACTTTCCTGACTGTTTCTTTTGCAGTACAGAAACTTCTCAGTTTGATGCAATCCCAATTATTACTTTTGGCTTTGATTGCCTGTGCTTCTGGGGTCTTTTCCAATAAGTCTTTGCCTGTGCCTATATCTTGTAGGGTTTCTCCAGTGTTCTCTAATAATTTGATGGTGTCGGGTTGTAGATTTAAGTCTTTAATCCATGTTGAGTGGATTTTTGTGTAAGGTGTAAGGTGTAAGGTAGGGGTCTTGCTTCATGCTTCTGCATGTGGAAATCCAGTTTTCCCAGTACCATTTATTGAATAGATTGTCCATGCTCTAGGAATTGGTTTTAGATCCTTGATCAAATATAAGTTGGCTGTAGATGTTTGGATTGATTTCTGGTGTTTCTATTCTGTTCCATTGGTCTATCCATATGTTTCTGTACCAGTACCATGCTGTTTTGATTACAGCTGCCTAGCAGTATATCCTGAAATCTGGTATTGTGATGTCTCCAGCTTTGTTTTTGTTGTACAAGTTTGCTTTAGCTATTCGAGGTCTCCTGTGTCTCTATATGAATTTCATCATCATTTTTTCCAGATCTGAGAAGAATGTCTTTGGTATTTTGATTGGTATCACACTGAATCTTTAAATTGCTTTTAGGAGAATGGACATTTTGATGATATTGATTGTTTCAATCCATGAGCATGGAAGATTTTTCCACTTTTTGGTATCCTCTTCTATTTCTTTCTTTAAGATTTTGTAATTTCATCATAGAGATCTTTAATGTCCTTAGGTAAGTTTATTCCAAGGAAAATACCCTTGCATTTCTGAGATAAATTCTACTTGATTGTGATGTATGACCTTTTTGATATGATTTTGGATTTTTCAATATTTTGTTGAGAATCTTTGCATCTATGTTCATTAAGGATATAGTTCTGTAGTTTTCTTCTCATATGGTGTCTTTGGTTTTGGTATCAAAGTAATGGTGGCCTCATAAAAAGAATTTGACAGATTTCTATTTTGTTCAACATTTTGGAATAATTTGAAGTGTACTGAAGTTACTTTCTCTTTGAATGTTTTTGAGGAATTCAGTAATAAAGCCAACAGATCCCAGACTTTTCCTTGATGGAAGAATTTTGATTATGGCTTCAATGTTAATGGTGGATATGGGTCTGTAAGTATTGTCTACACCTCCTTGATTTAATCTTTGTGGGTTATTTGAATACATTTATCCATTTGTTCAAGGTTTTCCAGTTTATTAGTATATAGTTCTTCACAATAGCTTCTTATGATCCTTCGTATTTCAGTGGTGTCTGTTGTGATGTCTCCTTTCTCATCTCTACTTTTATTTATTTAAGTTTTTTTTTTCTTTGCTAGCCTGGCTAGAGTTTTATCTATTTGGTTTATCTTCTTAAAAAACAACTTTTTATCTTTTGTATTTTTTCATTTCTATTTCATTTATTTCTGCTCTGATCCTTATTATTTCTCAACTGCTGCTGATTTGGAGTTTGATTTCTTCTTGTTTTTCTAAGTCTTCCAGATGCATCATTAGATCTTTGAGACATTTCTTTATTTTTTTTAATGCAAGCACTTAATGCTATAAACTTCCCTCAATACTACTTTTGCTTTTATTTCCTTTTTAATTTCTTCAATGAATTATTAATCAATTGCATATTTTTTTAATTCCAAGTGTTTATGACTATTCTATTGTTCTTCTTTTTCTTTATGTCTAGTTTTATTCCTTTATGGTCTGAAAAGACATATGGTATGATTTCAATCTTTATAAATTTGCTAAGACTTGAATTGTAGCCTAATATGTGATCTGTACAGAAAATAGTCCATATGGTGATGAGAATGTATATTCTGTAGCTATTCATTGAAATGTCCTATAAATGTTGGGTTAGATCCATTTGCTCAATAGTATGTTTCAACATCAACGTACCTTTATTGATTTTCATCTGGAAGATGTGTCTGTGGATGAGAGTGGAGTGTTGAAGTCACCCACTATTATTTTATTGGAGTTTATCTCTCTTTTTAGGTCTAATAGTATTTTCTGTATATTATATTGGGGTGGTCTTATGTTGGGTGCATATATACTTGTGATTCTTATGTCTTGTTAAATTGAAACTTTTATCAAGACATAATGTCCTTCTTTATGTCTTTTTACAGTTTTTGATTTAAAATCTATTTTATTTGTTATCAGGATAGCTATGTCTGCTCTCTTCTGGTTTCCATTTGCCTGGTATAATCCTCCACTGTACTCCCTGGCCACAGCAGAGAGCTGGCCTGGAAGAGGGGCAACCGGGACAGGATTGGTGCCCTGACCGGGACTAGAACCCAGTGTGCCGGCGCCACAAGGCGGAGGATTAGCCTAGTGAGCCGCGACGCCGGCCTTCTTATTTACTTCTAAGGCAGAACACTCTTCAGAATTTCTTGTAATGCTCCTCTGGTGGTGGTGAATTCTCTTAGCTTTCGCTTTTCTAGAAAATATTTTATTTTTCCTTCACTGCTAAAGGATAACTTTGATGTATATAATATTTTCGGTTTTAAGTATTTTTTCTTTAAGACTTTGAATATATCATTCCACTCTCTTCTAGTCTCTAGTGTTTCCACAGAGAACCCTGATGTTATCTGATTAGTTTTCCTTTATATGTAATTTGATGCTTTTCTTTAACTGTCTTTAGGATTCTCTCCTTGTCTTTAACTTTTGACAATCTGATGACAATATTCCTTGGAGAAGACATACTTTGGTTTAGTCTGTTTGGGGTTCTTTGAACTTCTTATATCTGGATATCCATGTTTCTTTGAAGACCTGGAAATTTTTCAACTATTATTTCATTTAGCATGTTCTCAATACCTTTTTCAGTTCCTTTAGGAATACTTATAATAAAAATACTTGCTCATTTAATGGTATCCCATATTTCATGTAGGCTTTCTTCATTCTTTTTCTTTTCTCTTTATTTTTGTCTGATCGGGTTTTTTCAAGTGACACAGTAGGCTAGCCTGTTACAGTTCATACAGATATGTGTGGCTTTGAGGTGAATAAGGGATTCCTTGAGTGTGTATCTTTGTTCCACAGAGAGTTTGGTGTCAATCTCCCTGGTGAAGGTGATAACCAGGGCCTTGTCCTTGGTGCTGAGGGTGACCAACAGTAGCTGCCCTCTTGTCCTACTGGCAAGTCTTGGTGATGCCATGGCATGCAGCAGCACCAATTGCTGTGGCTCTAGGACTATGTGATACGGACAGATCTTCCTCAGGTCCTGCTAGGAGAGTCCAGCTAGTGTTGTGGACAGCCCTAGTCCTGGTACTGGGGATGTGAACTGAACCTTGTTAGAGAGCTATAGGTTGACTACAAGGTACACTAGATCTTACTCTGAAGGGTATGAGTCCAGAGAGGTGGGATATAGGGTCTTCCTTATGTCCACCAGGTAGATTCCAGTGGCACTGAGAAATTTAGAATTATTATAGCCTTAATATTTTAGGGTGTAGTGGGGTCATTTTCCAGATCTTCCAAGGTGAGAGTGAATTTCTTTATGGGCTGTTTCTTATGTTAGCCCCAGAAGCTAAGTTGAATGCGCTCACATAGAGTGCATGAGCGTAGCTCTGGAGTTAATGCCCCAAAACTCCCACAGCTGCTGGATACAGCAGACCTGTCCTTTGCCCCACACATTACCCTGATTCTGACAGTGATGCTGATAGGAGCAGAACAGAGGTGCACCACATGATTTTTGCTGCTGAGTGTGGTGCTCTGTGTGGATTGAGGAGGAAATGAAAGCAACATGGCTTCCCTATTGCAAGCTCAGCAGTTGCTCAGACTCCAGTCTGCTATCCGGATCGAAGTAAAAGTCAGTGGGTGACTATGGAATTCCCCCTCAGCTAAAACTGCAAGTGGCAGGGTGCACAGCAATTTCTTCCTACTTAGCCATGGTAAAATGGCAGCTCACAGCTCTGTCTCTGTCAGCTTTCCTCTTGTCCCACATAGTCTTCATTTCTTTTCTTTTTTTTTTTCATTTCTTCACTGAAAACTTCCATCAGTCAGGCCCTTGGAAATGTAGTCCTTTCTTTGTTTTTCTCACATCCCACAGCAGCTTAAGTTAGTGTGGATACAGCCTATTCCACCATCTTGGATCCCTTTCACACATTTTTTTTTAAATAAAGATAAAAGATTCAAAAGAGATGTGCTGATTTCTCCCTGGCATCAATTTCAAGAAAATACAAATTTAAATGATGTTCATAGAAGTTAGTGATAACCTTGTGTGAGAATGTCTGCCTAGGAAGGGACTGGAAGGAAAAATAGGAGGGAAAATTTTTGGTAGTGATACTCTAATATACCTTGACCTAGGTAGTGGTGGTTGCATAATTATTTCAATTGCCAACACGACATGCCTGAGAGTGAATTTTAAAGATATGTGAAAAAATCAGTTCTCTCAAGCCAGCACAAGCCAGTTTCAGCATATATGCCTTGATATAAAAATAAAATAAATACAGATATGCAGAAATTGGGCTTTGAATACAAGAGGTCTGAATGTAGAACACATTGCCTAATCACTCTCTCCACATGGTAGGGATGACTAATGATGAGGAGGTAGAGAAAGAAGAGATATCTGCACAGTGCTACTGTGATGTTCAAAGGGAACACTGGTAAAAGGGCCATTCAGATATGGCTCCAGTAGATTCCTCAACTGATCTTCATCTAGCCCACCATGAACCCTACCAACTAGCAGCAGTTACTCTCAGCACAGGGGCCAAGGGAGCCGAAAAATGACACCACAAGCACTCAGAATGGAGCTTTCTCTTAGTATGCATTGTGCAGTGCCAAATATGCTGTCAAATCCAGGAAATAATACACTTTAAGATAATGAAGTATATTAGACAACAATACCAAAGGCAATATAGAAGTGTCAAGTAAGAAATGAACAACAGTAAGATAAAGCAGATGCGCCCTGCCACCTGGCCCGTTCCTAAGAGAACACATAATAAAACAGAAATAAACACTATGTGCTTGACTGGATCTGTAAATTTTTATGTTTGCTGTGCAACAGACGTCATGCTGAGAGTCACCATTTGCATTTCCTAACCTTTATTAGGACTCTATGGCCTTGGTGACAGAGTGCTACAACCATTTGAAATTAATTTCCTGGTTGCTATCCTTTAAAGGTTATCAATTAATGAAAACTTTAACTCAATGTAAACATGGGGGTCATAGAAGGCCTGGATTCTGTTCAGGGTGGCCCATCCCAGAGGTCACTTGACATTTGCCCTGAGGGCTAGTGTGACATACCACAAAGTGAAACTGTGCTAACAAGGTCTTTACAGAAATCTGATGCTGTAGTCCAGTTTCACGGAGGAATAAAAACTGCATCCTGGATTCCAACAGTACAGAAACTAAGAGGCAAGGCCCAGGGACAGGAACCTGAAGTTCAATTCCCTTTGTACAAATGACTGAATAGCCATTGACAACTCATTTAATGTCTTTGTCTCAGTTTCCTCATTGTGTAAGGGGGGTTAAAATTATCATACCTATATATAAACCATGTAATCTCACAAATACATATATGGATATCATGTGACTACATGTATGCCTTAGATCTCATCATATTGTGCTCTTCCAACTTCCAACTGCAACTCTTGGATCACAAATATTTTTTCCCAGAATTCCAGAAGGCCCCCATTCCTGTGGACATAGCAACTAGGAATGTCAGAGTGTTATCAAGCCTGGGAGCAAGTCCTCAACAAATAAATGATGGGAGTTGATGTAAAAATTCCCCAATGGAGGCTGGCACCTTGGTGTAGTGAGTAAAGCCATCGCCTGCAGAGCTGGCATCCCATAAGGGTGCTGGTTTGAGTTCTGGCTGTTCCACTTCTGATCCAGCTCTCTGCTATGGCCTAGGAAAGCTGTGAATGATGGCCCTAGTCCTTGGGCCCCTGCATTCAAGTGGGAAGCCAGAAAGAAGCTCCAGGTTCCTGGGTTCGATTAGCAGAGCTCTGGCCATTGTGGCCATTTGGGGAGTGAACCAGCAGATGGAAGATCTCTCTCTCTCTCTCTCTCTCTCTCTGCCTCTGCCTCTCCGTAACTCTGCCTTTCAAATAAATAAACAGAACATTTAAAAAATTCCCCAGCTTTCTCACTCAAGCAGGGTAATTCAGAGGCTCAATATTTTATAACTGCTCCAAGTTTCCTTACTGTGAAGCCTTTAACAGTGACTTGCTCAATAATTCACACATTGGCTGTCCTTTCATTGTTGTAATTATATCCCATTCCACTATCAATGTTTCCTGCAGTTAGTAAGTGTGGTGCTTTCACACAAATGATTGTCTCAAAGCCAGGTTCGACTGTTTATATGTAGCCCTGTGTGATCCCATTGGTACTGTGAGCCCAGGTCACAGAAATTAAGGTGAAAATATCAGTCAAATGATCACATTTCAACTCATACTAATATTTATTTCATGTATATAAGGCAATAACATCAGTTTTTAAGTACAGCATCCACTCACTTTTATATAATGGCATTTTTTTTGCTTTAGATTGTGTGTATGTGTATGTTTGTGTGTATGTACTATACAGGAATGATAGGTTACTCTAAAGTCTCCAGACAACCAAATTTGTAAGTGGCTAAGAGGACACTGCTGTCTATCAAATCTATACTTTCTTCCTCCAAAATATGAAAGTCTTATCCAGCATGCAACATGCTGCAATGTGACTCAGGGAAGGAGACCCAATACCAGATGCAGAGTAAGTCTTGCCCAGTCTGTCAGTGAATGCAGGCAATTGGTTGACAAAATTCTAGGCACAGGGACATGACATATGCAGCCAAATGATACCAAGAAACAGCTGGAAATAAATAAGTAAATAAGTCCCCTAAAATACCACTGGAAGCCATCTTGGAATCATGAGAGAGATCTCTGTTAAGGTGGGAGAGGAGCAACATGAGATATTTTCTGGTTTGGATGATATCCTAAGCCTATCATCCGACTAGACTTCCAGTTATGTGAGTTAATAAATGTCTATGGTTGAAATAGGTTCTGTCACTTCCAGACAAATACAACCCAAATAAAAGAGTACCCATTAAAATATTTTATTAATGTGTAAGAAACTTGTTATAGTTTCAATATAATTTGTTTCCTGAACTCAAAGTAATAGCACTAAGTGGTTGGAAACTTAGTCCAATTATGAGATTCCAAGATTGTGGATTAGGGAACGACATACTGTGGTAGGCTGAGGATAAACAGAAAAAAATAAAAAAGTATAGGAAGTGCACTTTCAGGGGAGAATTGGAGAGAACACTGCACTGGAAATCCTAAAAGACGAAGAGGAATGCTGTGGACATGTGTGGAGGGATTTGACATGCAGCACGAACGTGAACACAAGCACAACTGCATCAGCTGATAGCTGGAACATGTGGCAGCTTGGAGATGGAGGTGAGACCAGATTTCAGCAACACACGGTGATACAGCTGGAGTGACAGTGTGTTGTGAGTCCATATTGCAGCCCTGAGGGCTAGCAGTTGCTAGTGGTTGCCCATAGACCCAGTGGAAGTGGGCGAAGGTACATTTATCTGGTCCCAACTTCCCCACAACAGCACCCGCTACGCTGCTGAGAAATGTAGGTATCATTTTGGGTTTGGGCAGGAGCTAAGGAAGACTTTGTGCATGCATATAGCAGTTGACTCAGACAAGGTGCCATATTTTCTGCAGTAATGGCAGTCGTGGCTGGGAGTGAAGAACATTCGGCCAATGGCTCTTGTGAACATGTGTGATCCAGATATTCTAGCAGAGAGAACAATCCACAGTCCCCACTGACTTTGACAGTGGCTGAGAGGTAACTGGGCAACCGCATAGGATGGTGAGGCACCCAGCCTCCCAAGATCAGGACGCCTAGGTGGAGCTGTCTTGGGGAACATCTGCCTCTCCATTGACTGGACAGGCTGGCAGGACTGACAGAAAGCTCTGCACCTAGCAAGTGTGGGAGCCTTGTGTGCTGAGACTCCTGGGACTTGGTAGATACATGAGAAGGTATAGGGTATATCTGGGTCTCTATCAATCACTGAGTGTGGCTCCAGAGGCTCAGAGCTCCTTGGTAACCTAGAGAAGAGCCACAGCAGGAGGAACTGTGCTCACAGTGAGGACCACACAGTTCATTTGTCATTCATATGGTGATATGGGACACCCAAAGGGCTAACACCCAGGCACTAAGATCTTACGATACCTAAGTTGGGTGTTACCCTGATACATGCCTTATCTTTAACACTGACAGGAGCGCCCTGACCACACCCACCACACAAATCTTGGTGTTAACTGAAAGTGAAGACATTCCACTAAGCCACAGAGGAAACCTCAAAGATAAAAGCCATCAGAGAAAGAAAAAAAAAATCAACTACACAACTGACTATAAAAAACACAGAAATTAAAGAACAAGAATAAGGAAGATACCATGAACCCCAAAAAGAACACAACAACATTTCAATATTAGAATGTGAAGATGAGGAGCTGATGCTTTGGCATAACAGGTAAAACCACCTCCTGCACTGCCAGCATCCCATATGGGTTGGAGTCCTGTTGCTCCACTTCTAAGAGAGCTCTCTGCTATGCCCTGGGAAAGCAGTGGAAGATGGCCCAAGTGCTTGGGCCCCTGCACCTGCCAGGGAGACCTGGAAGAAGCTCTTGGGTCCTGGCTTCAGATCAGCACTGCTCTGGCCATTACGATCATCTGGGGTGTGAACCAGCAGATGTAAGAAACTTCTCTCTCTCCCTCTCTCAGCCTCTGCCTCTCTGTAACTCAGCCTTTCAAATAAATAAATAAATAAATCTTTTTTTAAAAAAATGTGAAGATGGGCCGGCGCCGCGGCTCAATAGGTTAATGCTCTGCCTTGCGGCGCCGGCACACCGGGTTCTAGTCCCGGTCGGGGCACCGATCCTGTCCCGGTTGCCCCTCTTCCAGCCCAGCTCTCTGCTGTGGCCAGGGAGTGCAGTGGAGGATGGCCTGGGTACTTGGGCTCTGCACCCCATGGGAGACCAGGAGAAGCACCTGGCTCCTGCCATCGGATCAGCGTGGTGCGCTGGCCGCAGCGTGCCTACCACGGCAGCCATTGGAGGGTGAAGCAACGGCAAAAAGGAAGACCTTTCTCTCTGTCTCTCTCTCTCACTGTCTACTCTGCCTGTCAAAAAAAAAAAGTGAAGATGAAGAGATTGAGGAAATGTCAGAAGCAGAATTCAAAAGATCATCATTGGATTATTCAAAGTCAATCAGAAGCAAATCCACGAATTAAAGGAAACCATAAAAAACACGAATGAATTTTCCCATTAAATAGAGATTTTAAAGATAAATCAAAATGAAATATTAGAAATGAAGAAGTCAATAACAAATGTGGAGGAAAGGCTTAACAGTAGACTTGGTGAGGCAGAAGAAAGAATATCTAAACTAAAAGATAAATCTTTGGAAATCTTATAGTCACACCAAAAAAAAAAAAAAAAGCCCACAAGAAGAAAATTACAGTGTTAGAGATCTATGGGATATTATCAAATGACCAACCAAATGGGTCTTAGGAGTTCCTGAAGGTGTGGAAAGAGAGAAAAGACTAGAAAGCCTATTTAGTGAAATAATTACAGAAAACTTCCCCAATTTTGAGAAAGAAAGGGATATCTTAATAGAGGAAGAACATAGAACTACTAACAGATATGACAAGAAAAGATTTTCACCATGACACATTGTATTCAAACTTTCCACAGTAAAACATAAAGAAAAGATTCTAAAATGTGCATAAGAGAAACTCCAAATTACTTTCACAGGATCTCCAATTAGACTCACAGCTGACTTCTCATCAGAAACCCTACAGGCTAGAAGGGAATGGTGAGATATAGTCCAAGCCTTAAAAGAAAAAACCTGTCAACTCAGAATACTGAACCCTTGCAAAGCACTCATTTTTGAATGAAGGTGAAACAAAGACCTGCCATAACAAATAGAAATTGAAAGAATTTGTTGCCACTCATCCAGCATTACAAAATATGCTTAAAGATATGCAACACACAGAAATATAGCCATCACTATGAAAGAAAGTGAAGGCAGAATATCACCCAAGAAATGTACAAAAGAAATCCAAAGTAAACAGGAAGAATTTTTATAGAAAAATGACAGGGCTAAGTCAACAGTTATAAATAGTCACTTCCAATGTAAATTGCCTCAATCTCCAGTTAAAAGATATAGACTGACTGAATGGATTAAAAAAAAAAATCTAATGCTACCTACAAGAAACACATCTCACCAATAAGATACACGCAGATTGAAATAGAAAGGATGGGAAAAGATATTCCATGCCAACAGAAACCATTAAAGAGCCATGTTGACATTCCAATATCAGAAGAAATAGACTTTAACATAAAAATAATGTTAAAGGATATGAAGAAGGTCACTGTGTAATGATTAATGGATCAATTCAACAGGAAGACGTGACTTAATAAATGTGTATGCACCCAGTTACAGGGTGTCTGGCTATTTAAAAAACTGCTAATGGATCTAAAGGGAGACATAGGCTCCTATACAATAATAGTGGGGACTTCAACACTCCACTTTCATCCATTGATCAATTAGACAGAAAATCAACAAAGAAACAACAGAGCTAATTGACACTATGGACCAAATGGACATAACTGATATCTACAAAACTTTTCACCCTGTGGTAACGGAATACACATTATTCTCATCAGTACATGCCACTTTCTCTAGGATAGACCATGTGCTAGTCCATAAAGCAAGTCTTAGCAAATTCAAAACAATTGAAATCATACCATGCATCTTCTCTGACTGCAATGGAATGAAGCTGGAAATCAACAACTCAAGAATCTCTAGATCATATGCAAACATATGGAGACTGAAAAACATGTTCCTGAATGAACTGTGGGTCACAGAAGAAATCAAAAGAGAAACCAAAATATTTCCAGGAACAAACGAAGATGACAAAGTATCATATCAAAACTTACGAGATACAGCACAAGCAGTGTTAGGAGGGAAGTTTACAGCAATCGGTACCTACATGAAGAAAATGGAAAGGTACCAAATAATAGCTATCAATGCATCTCAAGGACCTAGAAAAACAACAACAAACCAAACAACAAATCAGCAGCATGAAAGCAATAATTAAATTTAGAGAATAAACAAAATCAAAACAAAAAAATTACAGAAGATCAGTGAAATGAAGAGCTGTTTTTTTGAAAAAATAAGCAAAATTGATATGCCATTAGTCCAACTAACCAATAAAAGAGGGAAAAGATACAAATCAATAAAATCAGAGATGAGAAATGGATTTTAACAAGATACAACAGAAATAAAAATAGTTTTCAGGAATTACTACAAAGAGCTGTATGCCAACAAATTGGGAAATGAAAGAAATGGATAGATTCCTGGATACATACAATCTACCAAAATTGAGTCATGAAGACATAGAAAGTCTAAACAGACCAATAAACAAGACAGTAATAAAGACCCTCCCAAGAAAGAAAAACCCATCATTTTATGAAAGAGTTTTCTGTACCCTCATGTTCATTGCAGCACAAAACACAATAGCTAAGATATGAAATCGACTCAGATTTCCACCAACTGTTGACTGGTTAAAGAAATTATGGTATATATACACTATGGGGTACTACTCAGCTGTTAAATAAATAAATAAATAAAATAAAATCCTGTCTTTTGCAAAAAGATGGAAATAACTGGAAACCATTATACTTAGTGAAATAAGCCAGTCCCAAAAAAACAAAATTATACATTTTCTCTGATCTGAGGTAGCAGAATACCTGAAATGCAATGTATTGAAGTGAAACAGATGTTTTGAGATTAGTTGATTGTTATAGCCCTTGTCCCTCCATTGAGGAACAGTGCTTGTTTTTTTTGTTTTTTGTTTTTTTTTTTTTGTCTCTCTTCAGACTATTTGTTGAACTATTTTTCTTAGTGTAGGATTAACTATATGATCATTAGTAAACTTAAAATAGATCTTTGTAAAAATTAAGAGTGGGATTGTGAGAGGGAGGAGGAGGAAGGGTTGGAGCATGGGCAGGGCGGGAGAGGGAGTGTCCCTATGTTCCTAAATCTGTATATATGAAATACAGGAAACTTGTATAGCTTAAATTTCTTTTTTTTTAAACTTTATTTAATGAATATAAATTTCCAAAGTACAGCTTATGGATTACAATGCCTCCCCCCCATAACTTCCCTCCCACCTGCAACTCTCCCCTTTCCCGCTCCTTCTCCCCTTCCATTCACATCAAGATTCATTTTCAATTCTCCTTATATACAGAAGATCAGTTTAGTATATATTAAGTAAAGATTTCAACAGTTTGCAGCCACATAGCAACACAAAGTGAAAAATACTGTTGGAGTACTAGTTATAGCATTCAAACACAATGTACAGCACATTAAGGACAGAGATCCTACATGATTTTTTTTAAAAAAAGTGATTAATTTTCTATGCAATTTCCAATTTAAAATCAAGTTTTTTTTTTCATTTTCAATTATCTTTATATACAGAAGATCGATTCAGTATATACTAAGTAAAGATTTCATCAGTTTGCACCCACACAGAAACACAAAGTATAAAAATACTGTTTCAGTACTAGTTATAGCATTACTTCACATTGGACAACACATTAAGGACAGATCCCACATGAGACGTAAGTACACAGTGACTCCTGTTGTTGATTTAACAATTTGATACTCTTGTTTATGGCGTCACTAATCTCCCTAGGCTCTAGTCATGAGTTGCCGAGGCTATGGAAGCCTTTAGGGTTTGCCGACTTCGATCTTATTCAGACAGGGTCATAGTCAAAGTGGAAGTTCTCTCCTCCCTTCAGAGAAAGGTACCTCCTTCTTTGATGGCCCATTCTTTCCACTCGCAGAGATCTTTCATTTTTTTTTTTCCATGATATCTTGGCTTTCCATGCCTGCTATACTCTCATGGGCTCTTGAGCCAGAGCCGAATGCCTTAAGGGCTGATTCTGAGGCCAGAGTGCTATTAAATTTCTTTTTAAAAAAGAAATTTAGTCCAATTATGACATTCAGGAAGTAACCTGGTGAGAAGTCTCTGGGTCTTTTGGGCAAGATCTAGAAGACAGTTCTGACTGTATCAGTTATAAAAGCCTGGGGCAGGCCCAGCCTTTCTCTCTCTGCCTCCTGGCTTGCCATGTGCTCCTGTTTTTTTGCCTGGGGTCCCCACTCCATCACTGCTGTCCACCAAAGAGGCCAAGCCAATGAGGCCAGCTGATGTCGCATTTGAATCTCCAAAACAGTGAGCCAACTAAACATTTTCTCTTTATAAAGTTAGTTTTCTCAGATATTTCACTATACTGAGAAGAACCTGACTCATGTAGAACTCCTCCTAAAATTTAGTTCATTTTGATTTATTATCTAATATTTTTATTTTATTATTTTATTAAATATTAATTTATTTTATTATTTTATTATCTGGAATTCAAATTGGTGGAAAATAATACAGTAATGACTTAAGGGACAAGATTCTAAGTTGGGAGGTTTGCCTTTCAATATAACAATGGTTCCCAAACTTTAGTGTGTATTAGAATCATCTCGAGCACCTGTTAAAACACATAGTTTTAACCCTGTTTCTGATTCATATTTTTAAAATCCTCAGCACTAAATGTTAAAACTAGTAGACGGCCGGTGCCGCTGCTCACTTGGCTAGTATTCTGCCTGCAGCACCAGCACCCCGCGTTCTAGTCCCGGTTGGGGTGCCGAATTCTGTCCCGGTTGCTCCTCTTCCAATCCAGCTCTCTGCTGTGGCCCGGGAAGGCAGTGGAGGATGGCCCAAGTGCTTGGGCCCTATACCTGCATGGGAGACCAGGAGGAAGCACCTGGCTCCTGGCTTCAGATCGGCGCAGCACTCCGATGGATCTCCTTCTGCACGCTAAAGCTGTGCCTGTTTGCCCTTAGTTGTATCTAATATTTTTTCCAACTACTTAATTACTAGCTTACAGCCATAAGTTATTTCTTCATTCTCTAATAGGATGCACACGCAAATACACTCACAGTCTAAAGTTTAAAAGAAAAAAAAGCCACTCCAAAAAAAAAAAAAAAAAAGTGGGTGGACGGATTATATGTAGTTCACTTTACCAATTTCCATTTTCAAACATTCAAGCGTGAGATTCTGATGTTCAAAATAAATAACTGGTAGGCTATAGGCACTGCCCATTAGAATGAGTGACAACTATAAAAAATCTCTAAGTATGTGGGCATTTGGCCTAGTAAAAAGATGACTGTATCCCAAATCTGAGTGCCGTGATTCAATTCCCAGCTATGGCACCTGACTACAGCTCTGCTACTGCAAAACCGAGGAGTGGTTATAGCTCAAGTGATTCAGTCTCTGCCACCTATATCTCACATGGAAGACCTGGACTGAGTTTCCAGTTTCTAGCTTCAACTGAGCCCCAGCTGTCACAAGTGTTTGGGAAATGAACCAAAGGATGAGATCTCTCTCTCTCTCTCTCTCTCAAATCAATAAATAAATGTAATAATTTTTAAAAGAATTGGGGTAGTAATATATGTTTTTTTCTGGTTACCTGTAAACTTTGCCTGTCTCCTTTCTGTTAGTAGCAAAAGCAGGTTCTTAGGGGATTAGAAGTGTCTAACGAGGCCCCTCAGAGAGTAGTGAGTGGTCTTTTGGAGTGGCATCTGGACTTTGGAATACTACTTTCTACTACACACAAGTTTTCTGTGTTCCCTTTCCAGTTTTTATTTCTTTCCCCAATATTAAATTGAAAGATGTGTGACCTAGAGATGTGAAGTGCTATTGTACCTATATTTAATAAATGTGTTGATATTTCAAAACTTCAAATCAGTTCAAAAATAACATTAAATTTCTACTCTGCACAGGTCAACTCTGGAGATGGTAGGAAAACTCTGGCCCATCTTGTTCTGATTGTTCCTCCACCTCTGTTGTCTCCCCATTGCCTCATCTTTTACTAGAAATGGAGAAGAGGGAATGAAAGTGAAGCTAGGATTTCATTTTAAACTTCTCTTTTCTCAATTGTCCAGGAGCCTAGTTTGTGCAAGGCAGGTTTACTTTGATAGGAAAATAATTTCTTCAGCTTGCAACACATCCTCCTACTGCAACTGATGTTATGTTACATATATTTCTTTGTTTCAAAAATAAAAATAGAGGATATCTTCAAACTGTTTATCAACCAGTGTGTCATGGGCCCTGAGAACTCAGAAAATACAGACTAAATGCAAGAAAAATCCAGAAGGTCCTCACACAAGGGGTTACTTTTGTTGCTAAATTGTGGGGAGACATAGAAGGTGTGGTAGGAGGGGTGTAGCTGACCCAGGAAGTTTTTCTATATTTTAACCACTGGTATGGCTGTAAGAAAACATGAAAGCTGAAAAACCATAGCTATACATAAACACTGTTAACACTAAAAGGGGATAAAAGAAATTTACAATCATTCTTAATTCTACCACACAGGAATAATCATTATTAAAATGTTGCCATATGGAGCTAGCCTTGTGTCACAATGGGTAAGCCACCACCTGTGTTGCCACCATCCAAGAATAATGCCTGTTCAAGTCCCTGGTACTCCACTTCCAATCCAGTTTCCTGCTAAAGCACCTGGGAAAACAGTAGAAGATGGTCCTAGTGCTTGGACCCCTGCACCCAAGTGGGCAACCCAGATGGAGTTCCAGCCTCCTGAATTCTGTCTGGCTTCTGTCTGGTTTCTGTTTGGCCTATCCCTAGCTGTTGAGGCCATCTGGGGAGTAAACTGGAGGATGGAGGGTCTCTCTCTCTCTCTCTCTCTCTCTCTCTCTCTCTCTCTCTTTCTGTCTCACCTCACAACCCCCTAGCTGTCTTTTAAATAAGTAATATTTTAAAAAGTTGCATATATTTAAGTCAAATATAAATATACATATTCTTTTGAGCCACATAAGATTATCCTATACATATGGTGCTATTTTATAACTTAATATTAATTAATATAACCTCATTATATTATCCTTTTTCTTAATTCAATTTTTTTTTCGGTAGCAGGTAATACTTGTACATGTCTATGAGGTATAATGCAGGATTTCAGAACAGACACAGTGTAAATCAAACTGTTCATCCAGCCTCTCCACTTCCTTTTCCTTTGTGTTGGGAGCCTACCAGATCCTCTCTTCCAATTCTTTATACAGGACTTAATACATTATTGTGAACTATAATCACCTGACTACGCTATGGAAAACTAAAACTTGTTACCTCTACCTCTGTTTCTGTGTCCATTATCCAGCCTGTCTCTAACTTCCCACACTTCCCAATATCTTGCAATCACTTCTCTAAGTTAAGATAAACTTTTTAAAAAAAAACTTTTCTCATATGAGAGAGAACATATGGTATTTGTCTTTCTGTAACTGGCTTACTTCATGCAATATAATGACCTCCAGCTACAAGTATTTTCCTGAAAATGTCAGGATTTCATTTTTAAAGCTGAATAATATTTCATTGTGTACACATAACACAATGTGTATGAGTATCCTTACAATCATTCTTTTATTTATCAGGCATTTCATTAATCTCCTTTTCTTTAGGATTTGTCACTAGAGCATCACTGTGATCCTGTAAGAAATAATATTGCCTTGGTTCTTCATACTTCCTGTGTCCCTATGTTGATATTTGCACATCAGGCAGATTAGTTGCTTCTATCACATTAACAAGTGGCTTTCATGGAAAAAGGAATTTTCCTGAAGATGAGTCATCAGGTGCCATTTTGGTAGACTATTTGGGAATTACTTCCAGTTAGATATGATAGTAGTCTCCTTCGGTCTTTTTCCAGAGCAACTAATGGCACTGGCAATGGCCACACGACTTACAACTTTCAATTCCAGCAGGAGTACATGGGTCTCAGTAGTAGCCCATGGAGCTAGGTCTGGGTCACAGGAACACTGACACTCAGCCCACCTTGGTTATGGGAGCATCAGTCCAGAGACCTGAATAAATTGCTCAAGTATCCACATTGGCAGTGTCAAAGTTGGGTCATATTAACATAATCCCAAAGATCAAGAAAGAAGCACAAGTCCCTGCAATGCAAGGCGTCTGTGCTATGTTGTCTGTGATTGGTGTGAAAAGGAGTGAGCAATCTTGTGGCCACCTATTGTGTTAAGCTACATCACATCTAGCCTTCCAAGACTAGTATAGCAAAGAGTAGAGCCAAAGCCTGTTTACTATGGGCTACCTGCAGCTGGGAGGGATGGATTTGCAATCTGAAGCTGCTACAACCAGGCATAGGTTATGCTGGCCAAGATATATGTCCAGTTGAATGTGTTCATGAGTCTCCATTTGCGACTGGAGTAGATCAAGGGACTCTATTCACCGAAGATGGACTCAGAACAGGGACCATTAGTGTCTTCCCAGCAATGGTTGTACCAGATCCATGAGACAGTACTCTACTCACTTTGGTGCCCTACTCCTCAGGGGTTGGAGTCTTGTTCCTTGTTGTCTGTCCCTGTTTGAGGGAGGGGTAGTAAAGTCTGTCCTTTAGCCATACAAGCTTACATTAAGCTGAGTTACACCTGTGTCTCACAGCTACAGGGCCCTGGGCTGTCTTGCACATGCACACCGCATCTACAACAGGCTGGAAGTAATACACTCGCCCTCCCTATCAAAGCACAGTTCTCCATGCACCATCTCATGCTGAGGGTGTCGAGGGTCTCATTCTGTAAGTACTAGCTTGGGAAGAGAGGACTCTGCTCTCTGGGTCTCACTGCAATGGGACTGGCCCTGGTCTTCAAGTCCAAGCCTAGCATTCCCTTTCCTGTCCTACAGCCCCCTGAGTGAAGTCTTCCCTTGCTGTCTATCTGAAGTTGGGAGAGAGGTGTTGGGGCCAGTCCCTTGTGTTCTTAGACTGACACTAAGCTGGATTACAGCTAATTCTCATTGAGTCTGAGTTGTCTCAGGGTGAAAGCCAAGTCTATTCGCTTCTGTGAGTGATATGGGCTAAAATTACTCCATCTCACCAGAGTGCAGCCTGATAACAGCACGGAGCTTCAAGGAGAAGCCCTAAGGCCATTTTTCCACCTTACTTCCCAGTGGATGGAGTCTTGCTCCACTGTCTGCTGGATGTAAGGGGATAAATGGAGGATGTGGTCCTCTGGCCACCCAGCCAACTAAAACCCAAAGTCTCAGACTGCAAGGAGAGGCCTCGAGTTCTTGAAGAAACCAAGGGGCTAAGTTTGCACCGCGGCAGGCTTGGTACTGGGTTTCAAATCTGGATTCTGCACTTTGTTCCTTCTCCAACTGGCAGGCACTCTCTCCATGCTGAGCTGCTTGGAATTGGGAGAGAGGTTGTGAGGGCAACTCCTTCCAGCCTTCTTCAACATATCTTTTGTTATTATTATATCAAAGCCAGGCACTATAGTCTCTCACCTGCCTTCTTTGGCTCTCCTCAAGGGGTTTGGTGCATGAATAACTGTTAAAATTGGTATCTATGTGGAGAGATATTCTCCCAGAGCATCTTAGCTGCTATTTTTGCTCAGGCTCCAACCTCGGCATCTCTTAAGAATCAATAAATATATATCTGCAGGATCATTTTAATGACACAAAATATTCCATCTGCTATGTATAACTACCTATCCAGTACAACAGAGATGTAATATATGTTATGTTTAAAGTTTTATGTATAATTATCAAAATTATATAATACACTTGCTTTTATCTCTATCTATATTATTTGATTATTTCAAATAGCTAGAAATAGAATAGCTAGGTCAAAAGTATATACAACTTAAAATTTTTTTGATACATGCTTCCAAAAGGAATTCCAGAAGGTTGTAAGTACATAAATTTCTAGTCTTTTCAATAAACTCTACTAAGTATTTATATTAATAAACACATTTACATATAATGATGGATTTTTGTCCCACTTTATTGAAAGAGTTTCCAGTAGTTTTCAAGTAATGTACAAGATAAAATATGTAAATATGTGAAAAATATTATTAAATGGAAGCCACAGTTAAGAAAAATTAGGTGAGGACAGGTGTGATATTAACATATAAATACTGTGAAATTCTTTACTGCTGAGCATTTTTACCGGGTAAGAAGCCACATTCAAGGTGCTTTATAAATATCCTGACAAATACTTGATTAAGCAAAGCGATGACATGAATGAATCAGCTCCAATTCCTTTTGAAAGTCTGTGCACTACGCATAATAAATGAGTGAATTAATGCCACTAATGAAAAGTCATGTCGATAATCCATGACATGCACATGAATAATTAGATGATGACTCTATTAGTAAAATGAGAATAATTTTTACTCAGAGGGACATACAAAACTAAAGTTTAATGAGGTCTTCAACTCAAAAAGAAAAATTATTGAAATACTATTATAATCTATTCTATTGCTTCTTCCTGTCTCAAGAAGTCTCATCAATATCTATATATTCCTGTAGTCAAAATATTCATCATGCATTTTCTTACTACATATGCATCTAAAATTAGCCAGTTTAGTCGCATTTATATTGCACAATTCATTTTCTGTAAAGGTAGCTGCTCTCTTAGAGAATACTTGCATACAAGTAGGAGCTGGAAATCTCCAGAATCAATTGACAACTATGGTCAAAACAACCAAACAAAACCAACAACGTTTTATTGCTTCCAGAGATGTCTACGTGATATGGCAGTTGCCAGTTACAAATGGCTAAACTTAATGGTCAATTAAAGTAAAATAAGATTTGGGGCAGGCACAGCAGATCTGATCTAGCTCCCCACTGATGCATTTGAAAAAGCAGCAGATGATGGTCCAGGTACTTAAGCCCATGCCACCCACTTGAGAAACCAATGGAGTTCCAGGACCATAGGTTGGATTGTGGCCATTTGGAAAGAGAATCAACAATGGAAGATGTCTACTTTTCCATCTCTCCTCCTCTCTGTCAATCTGCCTTTCAAATAAATAAATAAATCTTTTAAAAATAAGTTAAATAAAATTTAAAAATGAGTTCCTCAGTTGGACTAGCCTTGTTGCAAGAGCTCAGTAGCCACAAGTTGCCACACTGGACAGTACAGGTAAAGGACACAATCAACACACAGAAGCTATGTTGGTCAGTACTGCTTGCAAGTAAAAATTGCCTTTGACCAATGAGAAGATGGTGCTCTTAAAATTATGTATTTAAAATGGTTGATTGCAGGTCAAATTTTATTTTCCAGTAAAATCATAAGTATAAATGGTGGTTTGGTCGTTCATAAAACTCTGTTTAGCCTTAAATGTAACTAAAATAATTCAAAATGGAATAGCTGCAAATAATTCCATTTTGTGCTTATAATTAAAAAAAATAGGAAAACTGTAACATCACCTGAGAAATAGTGCTTTATTTCCTGTGACTTCTTTAGTGAAAAAACAAAAAGTTTAATTTGAAAAGGAATCATATGTCTGAATAGGAAATTCTGTGAAATTTATTAAACATATTTTCATCCTTTTCATCAATCTTACTTACACATAACCGATAGCTCACTCTCTATTCCTATGCAGTTTTACATCACAACATAGAGGTTTTTATTTTCCTTGACTCCAGAATATCACTGCCACTAAATTTACATTTATCAATTCAGGTATCTAGCTTCCCTCATAGATCGAATTTTTAAGAAGGGATGCAAAGAGGGGAAAGTAAACAATCATCTTCCATAAATTAAATGTGAAGATAGGAAAAAAGAAGAGGAGAAGATTAAAGAGGCTTGCAGTTAATATTTGGTTATGCAAACTCCTTCACATGCATTATCTCAGCAACAGTGACTGGAGACAAATGAGGAGATAAAAATAGTAAGGAAGAAATCACAGAAAATGACAGAAGAAAGAAATTGAAACATGAGATTATGGATAGGCATAATTATACTAGGTCAAAAAAAATTTTTAAAAATACATATGATAGACCAGACATATTACAGAACTTAGCACCTGTGAGTGTGGCCTGCGACCCAGTGACATTATCATCACCTGAGACTTGGCTAGAAATGCCAACTTTGCAGGCCCCATCTCAGACATACTATGTCACAATCTGTGTTTCAGCATGATCCCGAAATTACTCATATGAACATTAAAATGGAGTGCAATGCTATAAAACACACTCCAAAGCAGAAAATACGCAGGGCACTTCCGAATTAGGTCAATTTAATTGCTCCTGGATTTGCAGTGCCCATCAAGCATTCACAAACCCTGTCACTCTTGCCAGCCTTCCACTAATGAGGATAGAAAAGCCAAATGCTCACTTTCTCTGCCTCTCTTGCAGCTGTATGTGGCAATGCCCAGTGGAGGAACAAGGAGGCATCATGAAATGTCAACAGTGTGGCTTCTAGAAACATTTTCGTCCCTGACAAAAGTAGAGGTGGAGAGGTATGTCCCGTTTTGCCACCTGCTCCAATCTTTCTACAAGGCTTAGAACTACAACAGTCATTTTATAACTAACAAAAGAAGACATCACTATTGCCCTAGGCATAGGTAGGCAGAGAGCTTCAAAGAGAGCCTGGGTTCTTGAAGACATCCCAGAGATGTGTACCAACACTATGCCCACCTCTGGACTTGTGTTTTGTGAGATGGGTAAATGTCCTTTTGTCTAAGTCATCATTCTGTATTCCTCCCATCTGAAATCAGCCCTTGTGGCCACTGGGGAGAACAGTGTTTGAGGGAGACTGGAGAGAGAGGAAATTGGCCAGTCGTTGTACAGCAAGTTTCTGAGTAGGGTATTTAGAAGTCAGAAAAACTCGAAAACCTTTACTAGTATTTGATTAAATCAGTTATTTCAGATCTCTAAGGGCTTGGGGTGTGTGTACCTTTTCTCTTATAATGAAATAAACTCAGTGGCTGGATAATCTGCCAATCACTTTGTATTGTATAAATACAGAATGTGAGTCACACTTGGGGTTCAGTCCCAGGTTTTAAAAAACTGTTTTAATCTTAGTGATTAAAAATGAAAGCATTGCTACTTGTTGCGAACCAGATCACTTTTCAGAACTGATGTGTTTCAGATTGTGTGCTGCTGTTACTCATCCCGTGTGTCTTCTGAAATTTGCCAAAATAGAGTTTCAATTCATAAAGAATAGGTATTAGAGACACGTAAGAAGTGACTGCCCATGATTAAAAATATTTCATCAAAGAGTGATTCCTCCCACTTGCTGTCTTTTCCTCTAAATAAACAAAGTCTGCTTTGGAAAAAGAATACAAATTTTGGCATCTGTGTCTGTTTGGAATTGAAATTTTCCACGACCCTTCAATCACATCCTACCAGAATAAGATGGTGCTAGTAAAGCTGCTGCAGCTGCCTCAAAAGAAAAGTGTAATAAAAGGCATGAATTGCTAGAATTTTCAAGGATTAGAGTTGAAAACTTCTGATTATATACAAATATTCATCATACAATCAAATACTGCATTTCAATAGAAGTGTTAATGGAAATCTTACATAAATCTTTAAATGCACTTCTTTCTTTACCATTAAAATCTTAACATAACTAAAACTTAAGGTCATTGTGAACTTCCAAGGTCATCATACGAATCTAGAATGCTCATGCTACAGAAAAGTTAATATGAAAAGTGGATGTGTTTAGACCTAGTATATACATATCCAAGGATATACCTTGGAGAGGTGAGCATTATTTCTGGAATTTGTTTTTTTTTTTATTACTGTTTTTCTTTGGTTCTGATTCTCTTTTTTTTTCTTTTGCAGGTGGTTTGCTTATTTGCATTAAACTCTCTTCTCTAGAGATGATTTCCAATAATTCATTAAGATTTTCCAAGATACGACATATATGAATGTACTCAAAGTTTTATATATGTGTGTGTGTGTGTATGTGTGGGCGTGGGCGTGGGTGTGGGTGTGTACGTAGTGACTGTCAAATTCGCATGTGGATACTGAAATGCATATTTTAGTTCAGTAGATTTGGGGTGGGGTCTGAGACTGCATTTCTCAGAAGCTCCCAGGTGCTTAAGTTGCCGGCCCACAGCTCTACTCTGAGCAGTAGAGACACAGCACCTAATAGTTCACAATGTGCTCTAATTTACATACTTGCAGATAATTCTCATTATATTTCCACCAAATCAAGGAGAAAAAAAGCAGGTTTCTGAAATCTTCAGGACCCAGTTCAGGATTGTCAGTAATATAATCTGAAACAAATTTAATTTCCTTCTATATCCAAAAAAAGGCTTTCTCCTGAATCCACTGCCAGGTGAGATACCAGGTCCTTTGCTAAAATCAGAACAGACCTTGCAGTCCTTCATGTGTTCAGACTAAATTCTATCTAGTCAAGGAAATTGCTAAATCCATAGATTATTTTACAGAATACAACAGAAGGATCAGTCGGGCTTTTCTTGCATAACACAACACATAGTGATTCAGATTTTAGATATTAGAACACTGTACAGAGGGAAAAGTCTACCTAAATATACTGTGTGCAATTAGTATGCTAGGTTTATATACAGCAGAAGCTAATATAGCTTAGACGGAAGAAGGAGGAATAGTAAACCGGCTGCTTCTAATTCAGAGACGCCTCTGCTGTTCGAGAGAATAAGTGCATCTCCCTCTATTGTCCTCCCCAGCTTCTCTCCTCGTGCCCGCCCTCCTTCCTTTTCTGTGACTGCATAGCCATCTGTAACACACTTCAGGATCATTATTACAATTCAACTAACTGAAAACGTCTAGCAGAGTCTGAGAGCAACAGAAAATCTGGCTATTTGGCGTGCGGTTGGCTAACTCATGGCATCCATATTAAAAGAAGCATCTTTCAACTGTCTTCCCTGAATGAGCATGTGGTAGACCTCTGGATGCAACCATTAGTATTCAACTGGTGTTCATTATGTTAGAATTAACAGTGACAGCACACAACATGCTGATTAGATGATGTTTCTATTTAATTCCCTATTATCTATTAAAATCTCTCAATTCTTGCAAAAAAGATACACACAAAAAAAGGCATACACAGACTTGAGGACCACCCACATATTACTTTTTCTGATCCTTCCAAAATAAGTATACTAAATAGTTTATTTTAAAAGCCGATACGACCAAATTAATAGTGTAACATGATACTTTTGGTTTTGACTAGAGAATGTTTAGAGGAGAAAATGGATTGCTGCTTTTGTATCTATCTGTGAGCCAAATAACACTCAAGAGGGGTGGGCGAGGGCAGTGGCATTGATTGGAGAGTTGCCAGGTGATAAGCAGATAGCTTCAGTACATCCTTGGACGGTAGCAAAATGCAAGCCACAGTAGCATTGCTATTACCTTATGCTACACAGCTGCCATTTCATTAATAGCGCTAGTGTCAGGGAGACTAAAAATGAGCACCAGCATGGTGCTTAAAAACCACTTCCTCTGTCACACACATTTCAACTACTGCTCAATTGATAACATATAAGGAGAGTTGTAAAAAATAAATTGCAACGTATTCAGGAGCTCTTTGAGCCAAGGCCTCAGCCCTGAGAGTTTGTTCAAGCAGATATGTTAGGAGCTTTTTCAATGGCGTTTGCCAGTCTCATTACCAACTATTGACCTCCCGCCTCAAGTGACCATCGTGTTGGAAAACAGCCAGTATTGGGATTGCCAAAAATAGGCTCCGGCGTCTCCTATGTTTTGCTTTAGCTGCCTGAATGTTCTCTCAAAGCTGAAATTCACTCTGTGCTACAGCAACAGCTGTACCCCCTGCTGGAACTCTCATTCCCATTCAGAGCCCTCGCTCCCATCCCTTTAGATTTGATTAGAGAAAAACTACACTTACAGATCTAATACAGGTTCACCATGTCACAGTACAAGAATCACAAGCTCTACCCTTTGAGGCTTCCCAAGAATCTATGTGAAACCATAACAACAAAATATGATAAAGTATTCATTTTTGCAGGCTTCCTGCTTCTACAGTTTATGTGGTAATGGTCATCTCTTTAGAAAGATGGGCAGAGTAATATAATCATTTACAGTGGAGAATGGGTCTTCATGTATAGATATAGCCTGACTTCACGGTGGTAAAATGAGCTCATTCCATTTAGGTTTCATTAGCTCTAAGTGAATCCTATCTTTAGAACTGTTTATTCTTTATTGGAAACAGAATTACAGATATTTTCTCAAACAGAAAAACTAAGGCAAGGAATAATATTAGCTTCAAGACTAAATATTCATTTATGGAGTGAACTCTAGTAACAACAGTGATAATACTCTTGAAAAACTTTTCTATTTTGTATTCACTTTCCATACTGATTGAACTGCCATAAATCCAGTAAACAGCAATAAAATTAATATGTTGCCTTAGTGATGACTGCTCCCAAAAAGATATATTCAGGCCCTAACCTACAAAATGTGACTTTATTTGAAAATAAAAGTCTTTACAAAGGTAATCAAGTTAAAATGAGGTGATTAAGGCAGGCACAGAGAGAATGGACAGTGAGGGAACTCAGAGAGAAAATGGACAGCTGCAAAACAAGGACTTGCTGGAGCCACCAGGAGTTAGGAGAGGCAGGGAATGAACCCTCCCCAGCACTCCCAGAGTTCACAGTGTGGGCAACAAGCCCACCAGAGATCACCTACCCTCCAAAGGTTGGACTCTGGACAAGAAGACAGAGAAAGGTGAGGCTTTGATACAAACTTAGGAAGTGGATGGCCAGTGGTGAGTAGCAGCCAGGAGCCAAGCAGAGACCACAGGTTTTGTTTCCCGGAGTGCAGGCCCTTCCCGCTCTTCCCCATGGGTTGAGTATTCAAGGGTTACAGTCTTACTGAACAATGCTTAATATGGGGCGATGGGTGATTGGACGCTTCTGAGAACAGAGAGGGACAGGAATTAGTTGAGACCAGAATGGTCTGCGCTTTCCCTTTGGCACTGGAAGTAGTGGCTTTGCTCCGCCCCCTTCCACCTTCCACCCTCCACCTCCACTTTGATTGCTGATAAAACAGTGGGTATAGGAGAGCTGACCTGTGAGGGAAGATTTGGAAAAGTCGATGCAAGGCTGTGATGGGAAAAGGAATCCTGCAGTCTGCATACTCCTAGGATACTTCAACATTAAATGTGCACGCAGGGCTAACACCTTGAAGCCTTTCCACTCTGAGAAGGAATCACCAATAGCTTTGCTCACACTGGTCTTGCCAGCACCTTGAATTCTAGCTTTCAGAACTGTGACAGGTTACATTTCCTGGTTCTACTTCACCACGTTTATAGTACTTTGTTGTGGCCACCCTTCGAAACTAGTCCAAGGTTTCTCTTATCTTACACTGATATGAATTGACCTTGCCCACAGACTTCTAAAAGTCATTCTCTGCATAGAGCAAAGTTCATGGGAAAAAATTTGTATTATGAAAAAAATCCAATTTAAAAAAATTTTGCACCAAAAAAACTTATTTCCTAATTCCATTTTTTTTCTACCAACTTGTTTAGGTACCTTCCTGTGTGAGGTTTAAAAACTGAAGAAGAGGAAAAGAAAGATGAAGAAAAAAAATAATAAGGCTTGCAGGTGCAGAAAGAAGGGAAAGGAAGAATGAGAAAAGGAGGAAGAAAAGAAGGAAGGGAAGGGGAGGGGAGGGGGCCAGAGGAATGAAAAAAAGAAACAAATTGCCAGGACTTAGGCGAGAAAATAAGAGGGATATGATTTAAGAGAAAGGTATGGGAGTATGGGAGTAAGAAGGAAAAGAACTGAAGGGTTTTTTGTGTTTGGGGCCCGGGGGTGCACCTAAAAGATGTACATCCTGCCCTGAAGTTGAAATGTTTGAGAGTTTCAAGCAAAAGGAATAAAAGGAAAAGAAAAGAAAAAGAAACAGAATCTGGTCTTAAAAGTCACTCTGAAAGCCTTGACTACTGAGGTCAAAATAAGAACAAGCTAAGCACAGAACCTTCTAACTCTGAGATATGCCTGTCTTGGGCTTCACTTATCTCCTTCGCCTATTATTTCCTACAGACTTGTGGATCTTCTTGCATTCCTTATCTTCTGTGGTTTTGATCTGAGGGGGAAAATGCATTCCTTCTAATTCAGCTTGTATTTACTGTGGAAGGGATGAATCCATTTGCTGTTTGAGATTTAAATTTGTGCACTAATCACTTTAAGGACCACCTTCCAATTGTTTTTCAGGAGTGCCTGGAGCTACTGTTATTTCTAAGAGAATCTCTCTTATTTCCTGTGAATTTCCAGGTGTCTCTCCAACCACTGAGCAGAAATCTGCGGATCGTTTTGCAGAAAATATTTTGTTTTTAGCTGTAGGCTTCTTTTGATTACCTGAAATGTCAATCACTTCACCTTTTCTTTTTTAAAATTAAATTTCTCTTGAAGTGTTTGAATATGGAAGTTGATCTGCCTGCTTCTGAGATGGATGAGCTTTGGTTGCAAAATGCTGACCTTCTAAATTTACATTAAGAATGTTCAAGTAATTTAATTGCATATCCTAGAAAAATAATGTCAGAAGCAAGCTCCTTTTTCAAGTGGGAGTTTACAATTTCTTTCTTTTTTTTTTTTTTTTTTTTTTTTTTTTGACAGGCAGAGTGGACAGTGAGAGAGAGAGAGACAGAGAGAAAGGTCTTCCTTTGCCATTGGTTCACCCTCCAATGGCCGCCGCGGCTGCGGCCAGCGCACCGCGCTGTTCCGATGGCAGGAGCCAGGTGCTTCTCCTGGTCTCCCATGGGGTGCAGAACCCAAACACTTGGGCCATCCTCCACTGCACTCCCTGGCCACAGCAGAGAGCTGGCCTGGAAGAGGGGCAACCGGGACAGGATCGGTGCCCCGACCGGGACTAGAACCCGGTGTGCCGGCGCCGCAAGGCGGAGGATTAGCCTGTTGAGCCACGGCGCCGGCCGGGAGTTTACAATTTCATTGCGTCAGTGTTCTGGTTCACTCAGTCTTAAGTTATTAAGTACTTAATATGTGCCTGGCACAATATTACTCAGTGGATCATCTACAAAACAGACAATTAAACCAAAATACCATTATGACTAAACTTGCAAAAGAACGGCACAGCTCTCAATTCTCACTCCGGGGAACGCCAGAGAAATTAAAGGTCCCCACATCTACCATTGAAAAGCTTAGGCTGACTATGATACTGCAAGGGAAGAATTTAGCCTATTATCCATAAAAATGGATGTGGGATAGATAAATAAGATTTACTAAGCTATCAAAGAGCAATTAATTGATTATCATGATAGCATTAACAGTTGCCATCAATAATATGTAAGCTTTGCTGATCATTGCACCATACTAAGACCTTTTCAATCATTTTTTCTTTTGATCTTTACTATTACCCTCCTGGGTAGAGACTATCACTGACCCCATTTTTCAGATGAGGAAACTAATATTTCAAAAGGCAAGTAACTTACTGAAGATGTCACAGAAGTAATAAAATGTGGAACCAGACTGAGCTGTGAATTAAAAAAAAAAAAATGGCAACATAATCAGAGAATTACACACATTCTAAAATCACTTCCACTAACCGGTTTAAACTTGGGTTTAACTCTATGTGAAACATCCAGTTTCACAGAACAACACCCTTGATTTGTACCTTTTCCCATCCGCAAACTCTAAGCCCAAAGGGGTAATGATATTCCAAGAAAATAAATGAAAATCACACTAAGAAGGGTTTGTGGGTCCCCTGGAATATGAATTTTATCTTCTGAAAAGTCATTCCAGAAAATAAACTGATATTCAATGAATTAAAAAACTATACAGATATATAAGATAATTCAGGGCAAGGAAGTAACAGTAGGCAACAGAATCCTTAAAACCCAAAGCTGGCGAGCAGGATATACAATTAAAAAATGATCTTTTCTAACTTAAACAATTTAATCCCCAATCAAAAATTCTGTCAGCTATAGAGTTGATATCAACTGTAACATCAACCAACAAAAGATAAAAACAGAAAAAGGGAAAAAACATGACATCACTGAATGACACTCCTTCTAATCCTCTTAGTAGGATAAAACCTTAGATCAGAGAGTTTAAAGGTGGTAACAAGAGGAGATGCAAATCCTATGGGTAAAATGTATTAGATTTTAATAGTTTATCTTCCAATTATTGTACAGCAGTACTAATACACACTTAAAATCTCAACCACCATTAATATATACCTGCCATCATCTTCATTTTTAGCAATCAATCCTGCCCAGGGGCTTTCACAGGTGCCATGTGCCAATATAGAGTTTTCTTCTCATAATCTTGAAAGTGAGGCAGAGATAAGGACTCCATAGCCAATTCCAGTGCACACAGAAAGATAGCTAACCACTGTTGATTAGGCTGGGGCTATCTCACTGAGTTCTGGCTTACAGAATTTGGCTAGAAGTGATGATGACAATTATTTTAAAACATATGTCATGTTCCACCAGCCTCTATTTTCTTCCAGTGGTTATACTGGGAGTTTTTTTGTTCCACATGACATAGTCTTAATTCATAAATATTCCAGATCTTTGAGTCATCATTTGAAAGAGGGCTACTGAGGAGAGCTGTCTGATTCACACTGTACTAAATTGTGGGTGATAAATAATCACTTACTGTGTTAAATCACTGGGAGTTCAGGATTGGTTTATTACAGAAGCATAGCTTAACCTACTCTAACAGAAAACTTTCTGTAAATAACCATTCCCAGGCTGTGACTTTTAGAACTCTGATTATATGTAGTACATTCACATGTGGCACCCATACAGTGAGTGTTTTAATGTCAACTCAGAATTCTAAACAGAAAGTTAATTAATAACTGGCTATATATTTACTTTCTCTGGGGTCTCTCATTTTCAGATCTTCTCACTGTTCATCTATGCTGGGAATTAACTTGTATCACTCTGAAACATCAACATCATATTTTCCCATATTTTCTAGACAGAATTATGATTTGGGAGCATTCTGCACTTCACTCCAGATACAGACTCATGTCTTTGATGATCCCTTCTAGTCCCTGGGCTCAATTATACATCACTGACTTGATCAGTATGAATTTCTACTTAAGGTAGCAACTTACCAGAGTTTGTCATAAACACAGAATGTAACTGAAATACATACATGATGAAGACATAAAGTCAAGTATCATTTAGTTAGTCCATTTTCCATTCTTATTCAAATCGAGACACTATTCTAGTCAACAAATATTTTTCACATGATTTTGGATTAAACAGGACCATCAGATAATAGAATATAAGGCTTCTTAACCTTCACACCTATATAAATTTATATAAATGTGATATTCATTTAATTTGAATTGATAGATATGGAAGATTTCATGAATGTATCAAAAGTACAGAGACCCAAATAAATCTTCTCCATGTGTGTGGGAAACACAAAGGAATTTCGTTAAGTTGTATTTGAATATTGGCTGAAGGGCCCATTTCTCTTTTTCTCCTTATAATCTCTGCTACATGGTATAAGACATGATTGTTACAGTGATAGGGAAGGAGAGGGGTTGATCTAAGAGGGGATTTTGAATTGATGAGTATAGAATTGATATTTTTGGAAGTAATCTGATACTGTTAAGCAGACAGAAATGACAAAGTCAATAAAATCTGTCAACATTGATAAGACAGGCAGGTGTTTATATTCTTGCTTCCCCAGATATTGGAGAAAAGGGATATGCAATATTTGTAGCAATAAGGCAGCAAGAAATCAACTAACACCAGAGAAACATGTAGAAAGGACATTTGCTTTCCTACAACAAATAGAAAAGAGATCATCTTTGAAGATATGCAAAGAATTGCCTGAAGGACTAGAAGCTTTTATTCAAAGAAAAATTGGAATAGAGATAGAAAAAAAACCTGAAAGAATGTTCAGGAAAATAAAACAGTATGTCCAAAAAAGCTGTACAGAATTAGCAATTAGCACAACTTTCAAGATGGTGGTTAGGATATCCATGTCCCACACTGGGGTATGTGGGTTTAATTCTGGCTCTGATCCTGATTCTAGATTCTCACTCATGTAGACCCTGGAAGGCAGCAATGGTGGCTCAAGTACATGCATTCCTGCCACCCACATTGGAGGCTTGGATTGAGTTTGCAACTCTTGATTTCAGCTCTAGTCCATTCCTGACTCTTGCAGGCATCTGGCAAGTGAACCAGCAGATGGGAGATTCACCCAATGAAAAGAAATCAGCATATGAAAGAGTGATCTATACCCCCATGTTCATTGCAGCTCAATTCACAATAGCTAAGACGTAGAATCAACCCCGATGTCCATCAACTGAAGACTGGATAAAGAAATTATGGTATATATACACTGTGGGATACTACATAGTGGTAAAAATAATGAAACCTGTCATTTGCAACAAAATGGATGCAAATGGAAACCATTATACTTGGTGAAATAAGCCAGTTCCCAAAAGACAACTACCATGTTTTCCCTGATTTGCGGTGACTAATAGAGTAATTAAAAGGTAATCTATAGGAGTGAAATTGACATTTTGAGATTCAATAATTTTTAATAGTCCTTGTCCCAAGTGTTGCGGAATAGTATTTTTTATTTCTGCTATTTGTTGAACTCTTTACTTAGTGTAGGGTTAATCTTAGGAGTATAAAGTTAACTGAAAATAGATCTTTGTAAAAAATAAGAATGGGAATAGGAGAGGGAAGAGAAAGAAGAGTGAGAGGGTGGACAGGATGGAGGGTAGCAAGGAGAGTATCACAACTTTCCTGAATCTGTACATAGGAAATAAATGAAATCTGTATACCTTAAATAAAATTTAAAAGCACAAACCCTGAATTAGAAGCCAATGACATAAAGAAGGCAGCACTTCCCCCAATTCCTTCTGGCTATAATACTTCCAGTTTCCAAGGGCAGCAGACATAGAGACTTATGCTCTTGCCTAATGTCCAGCATTGAAAGTGTCTACTCTGGTACCTCCACTGACAAGCTCTGCTAATGATCCCGGCACAGGTCTTTATTCAGTGATTTGGCGTACCCTTCTTTAGCTCCCCAGAAATTGTGAACTGCTTAGATAATTTAATATTTCTGCCTAGAACATTGCAGATAGATTGCTGTCATTTGCCTCCCAAAGCCCTCTGGTGGACACTGCCCTGCTCTGCCCAGATCCCTCACATCCTTTTCACCAGTGCTGTGATTCTCGCTCCCTGCTTCTGAAGCCAGCTCTTGCAACTTTCTTGGGAAGAACGACACTGTGACTGCCAGAGCTGTTTTATACATAGGCACAAATTGATGGAATTGACTGGGAAATGCTATCGCCCAATGACAAATTAGGAGTATGAAACTACTACAAGAGAGTACTTCAAAAAGTTCATGGAAAATGGGATTACAGTAAGTTTACTTTGGTACAAAGATTTTGAAATCTATACATAGCTTAGCTTTTTCCCACAATACCCATTTTCCATGAACTTTTGAAGACCCCCTCATAGTCATTCAACATAACCACCATAAAAAAGTACCACAGACTGAACAACGAGTTCAAGGCTTTGCCATGTTTGGTTTCTCCTAAGACCTCTCTGCATGGTTTGTAGAGGACTATCTCCTCCTTATGTCTACAGGAGATCTTGGCTGTATATCCGGGGCCCAATCTTTTCTATCAGGATACAAGTCATCTTAGAGCAAGGTTCACCCATATGACATCATTTCTATTGAATTACCTCTTTAAAGACCCTGTCTCTGGGGCCAGAGCTGTGTATAGCGGGTAAAGCCACCGCCTGCAGCACTGGCATCCCATATGGACACTGGTTTGAGTCCCAGCTGCTCCACTTCTGATCTAGCTCTCTGTTATGGCCTAGGAATGCAGTAGAAGATAGCCCAAGTCCTTGGGTCCCTGCACCCACATAGGAATACCCGGAGGAAGCTCCTGGCTCCTGGTTTCAGATCGGCACAGCTCTGGTCATTGTAGCCAATTAGAGAGTAAACCACTGGATGGAAGGTCTCTCTCTTTCTTACTCTCTCTCTCTCTATGTGTGTGTGTGTAACTCTGACTTGCAAATAAATAAATAAAATCTTTAAAAAAAGTTCATAGAAAATGGGATGGGAAAATAAATTTGTTTAAAAAAAAAAATCCTGTCTCCAAAGACAGTCACATTCTAACTTCAGCGTACAATTTTTGCAGAGAGTGGTACACAATTCAGTTTGTAATAATGACATCCCTCACCTCAAGAAGACACAAACAGAAGGGCATGACGTATGCTCCAGAATCCTCTTCAGGATAAAGCTAACATGGAGATTTGGCCTAAAATTTCGCTCTTGCCTGAGCTTCCTCCCCTACCCTACCTTGCTTCCCCTGATCCTTTGTTGGTTCCTCTTGGGAGACATTCCTTAATATACTACTGGGACAGGAATTTTCATGCCAAGGCTCTGACTCTGGGGTAACTGATCAATATACATAATCCTGAATAACATACCTTCCTTTGCTGGGATAAAAGATATCTTTTTAAGCATCAGTCGATGCCATCATTAGGAATGGATAAGTAAGGTCTTCAGAAAATCCTCTCTCCCAAAAAAGCAATTGAAATGCTAGAAGTTAGTCCAAATCACTTTTTTTTTTTTTTCACAACTCTGGAAACTAACCAAAGGCTTACAACAATATTGGGAACATTTCTGTGGTATTTGAATTTGGTCTGTTTCCATATTCGTCTACCAACTCTGTGGTAACTTTGAAAACCAACAGCCCACAATCATAGTAAAAACCAACTCTAACAGTCAGTGGAAGAAGCAAAACTGGGCTGGAGCTCCTCCAAAGTCCAATCTCCAGACAACAGACATTTGACCTATCTAGTCATTCACTAGAAAATCACACTCACAGTTTGCCTACACTGGACCAGACTCAGAGCTCATGAATTACAAATAACTTTTCACTGGGGGCATTTGTTAAATAAAAGGACCAGTACTATTTAATATCATAGCTGATAGAGCAGGTGAAAAAAATCAGGACATACAATGAACTACTCAAAAACATTTTAAAATTATGTATTCATTTTAAAAATTTTAGATTACAATAAAATAGCTGTAATTTTTTAGAGAATAGTGCAATATTTCAACAGATATACACAGCATAAACTTATCATGCTAGGCAACTTGCCCTTCTAATTCATTTATCGCAATCTTTGTTTATCCAACAGTTCCATGGAACACCAGAAACCAGTATTGTCAACCAGTTGTGTGCTGGTGACATTATCCAATCTATCCCCTCTGAAGATAAAGCCTTCATTAACATTATTTCAGATTTATATTGACAATGTTTTTTAACTTTTTTTTTAATACTTTCTTCTATGAGAGGAAATGTGGTTTTTGTTTGTGTCTGAGTTATTTAAATTAATATAAAGCTGTACAATTACATCCATTTTGCTACAAATGTCAAGATTTCATACCTTTTTAAGGATGGAAATATTCCACCATGCATATATACCACATTTTCTTCATCCATCCATTAATGGCCATCTAATTTGATTCCACAATGACTACTGTGAATACTGCTCCAATGAACACGGGTATGCAGGTATCTCTTTCACATACTATTTCATTTCCTTGGGATACATACCCAGAAATGGGATGGCTGAATAATATGCTGGGTCTATTTTTAGTTTTTCTGAATTACCTCCTTACTATTCTCCACAAGGATTTTTGTGCTGATTTGCATTCCTGCCAAGGATGTATATGGGTTCTGTTTTCTCCACATCCTCATGAACATTTACTATTTTAATCTTTTAGACAATAGCCCTTTTAAATGAAGTGGCATGATACTTCATTGTGTATTTTATTTGCATTACCATGATGGCTAGTAATAATGAGCATTGTTTTACTGTAGTTGTTGGCCATTTATATTTCTTCCTTTGAGAAAAAATTATCTATTTAGAACCTTTGCCCTTTTCCTAACTGGACTGTTTAATTTTTGTTGTTGAATTCTTTGATTTCCTTGTATAGTCAGTATATTAATCCTTTGTCCAATGCATAGTTTGTGAATATGTTTTCCCCTTTTATGTCTATTGTGTCTTCACTCTGTTGATTGTTCTGTACAGAAGCTTCTTAGTTTGGTGAAATCCCATGTCTGGTTTTGCTTTTGTTGCCCGTGCTTTCAAGATACTGCCAAAAATATTGTTACCTCTATGTCAATGTATCAAAATGTTTCCCTCAGGTTTTCTCTAGTAGTATCATAGATTTTGGCTTATATTTAGATCTCTGGTCCATTATGAGTTACATTTTTTGTATAGGTTGAGAGATAGAAATCTTTCCCCAAACTTCTGCATATAGAAATTCAGTTTTTCCAATGTCATTTATTGAATAGACTGTCCTTTCTCTAGGGAATGTTTTTTGGCACCTTTGTCAAAGATAAGTTGGCTATAGATGTGTGGATATTTTTTCTTGGATTTCTATCCATGTATCTATTTTTATGCAAGTACTAAGATGTTTTTCTTGCAACAGCTCTGCAGTATGTCTTGAAATTTGACATTGTTATGCCCTGGCTTTGTTACTGTTGTATATGATTGCTTTCACTATTTGGGGTCCTTTGTGATCTATATGAATTTTAAAATTGTCTTTTCTAATTGTGTGATGACTGCCATTGCATTAATTATATTGCATTAAATATGTAAATAACAGTGTATAGGATTGATATTTTAATATTGTTATTTATTCCAATCCATTAACAAGGGAGGTCTCCATATTTTGTGTATCTTCAATTTCTATCATTAATGTTTTATAATTTTCACTGTAGAAATCTTTCAGAGTGCTGATTAAATTTCTCCCAAGATATTTTTTTTCTAGCTATTATGAAAGGGATTGCTATTCTAACTTCTTTCTCCTTAAGATTATGGCTAGCATATAAAAATGTTCTCAGTTTTTGTGTGATTATTTTATATCCTCCAACATCACTGAATTCATTTATCAATCCCATCAGTCTTTTGGTAGACACCACTATCCTTGTTAAACATAGGTGCAAAATTCTCAACAAAATGTCAGCAACTCAATTTCAACAACACATCAGAAAGTTAATTCACCCTGACCAACTTTCATATACCCCAGAGTTGCAGAGATAGGTTCAACATATGTAAATCTGTAAATGTAATGTGTCATATAAATAGAATGAAGGCTAAAACTCCTAAGATCATCTCAACCGATGTAGAAAAGGCATTCAATAAGCTACAATACCCATTCATGATAAAACCTTGAACAAACTGAGTATAGAAGGAACATACACCAATATAATAAAGGTGATATACAACAAACCTATAGTCAACATTGTATTGTATGGGGGAAAAGCTGAAAGAATATCCACTCTTACCATTCTTATTAAGTATAGTTCTGGAATATTTAGCCAGGACCTTTAGGCAATAAAAAGAAATAAAGGCATACAAATAGAAAAGGAGGCAGTCAAATGAGCCCTATTTGCAGATGATATGATTTTATATAGATAGTAACCAATTTTCAGAGTTGTCATATTACTTTATAAAATGTCAAGTTTCCAAAAAAGCATTATGAGATAAACAAAAAAACAAAAATGGTATTGCCTATATAAAGGCAAAACAGCATCAGTAATAGTTGTTCCTGAGGAATATTTGAAGAATTAAATGAAGCTATATTGAAAGAACTATCATCCAATGTCTTAACAAATAGAGAACAGCAAAGAAATAAAAATTATTTTTCAGAAAAAGACCAAAGTAGACTTTCTAGAATAAAAAGTATAATTGTTGAATTGAAAATTTTACTGGAAGGTACTTGGCATCATATTTGAGCAAGCAGAAAAAAGAAATTGCATGTTTAAAGATAAGTTAGTTGAGATTACTAAGTTTGGAAATCAAAAGAGAAAGAAGAAAAATAAAGAGAAACTCAAAGATATGCAAAACGACATCAAAGAAACCAACTTGAGCATAATGAGAATAAAAAAACGGAAAAGAAGAGCCAAAATGGAAGAAAAATATTTAAAGAAATAATGTCCCAAATCTTCTCAAATTAGATGAAAAACATTAATTTACATATCCAGAAACCTCAACAAAGTCCAACTAGGAAAACCTCAAAGACTCCAAGACATATCACGAACAAACTATCAACTCTTCAATTAAAGAATCTTGAAGGCAGTAACAGAGAATTAACTTATTACGTACAAGAGATTATCAGTAAGTGTAACAGCTGATTTCTCATCACAGAACACGGAGGCTATAAGGCAATGGTATACTATTTTCAATGCATTGAAAGAAAGACTGTCATTCAAGAATTCTATAGCCAGCAAAATTATTCTTCAAAAATGAAAGACAAATTTACACATTCCCAGATAAATAAAAATTGAAAGGTCACTAGCACACCTAGTTTACAAGAAATACTAAAGGTGTCCTCTAAGATAAGCTGAAAATACATTAGAATACTCAATCCACGTGAGTAATAAAAAGCAACAGTAAATGTAAAAACATAAATAAATATAAAAACAATATAAATACATATCATATTTTAAGTTTTTCTATATAATTAAAACAAAGATGTTAAATGCAATATTTATAAATCTATATATATGGGCATTGTTTTAGACCATTTTGTTCTCCAGAA